>NC_069499.1:400623633-400923633 GCF_027579735.1 Bombina bombina | reverse complement strand
TTACTCTGAGACATGTTAGTATTGCACTATTCCAATTCATATCATGAATTGCATTGTGTTAAGTAGCATTAATGTCAAATATAATTGTAGATGTTTTTGTTAGTAGGCCAAATACCATGCTCCTCATTGTGTACATGAATGTGTGACATTAAAGGATGTTATATCTCAAATACATATCATCCTGGTGTGTGGGATGTTACTCACCAGCATGATGTGCTTTGGTTGCAGCCCCTGAGTCACAAGTCCCTGGAAGTCCACGGACTGCTGTGATACTCAGGGACCTGCGTATCATCTCCTGCCAGGTGTTGTATTCTGTATCCAGGGGTGGACCACCGCCTGTTCCCCTATGGTGCATGACTTCCTGCCCCATCTTCTCTTTCACCTGCCTTACAGTCATTCCACCTTTTTTTAAGGCCCTCAACAGTCCTCCTCTGCGGGGCCACACTGTTGACGGCATCCTCTACCGCCAACCATACCATTTTACGCCTTCTAGCAACGCCTTTGCCCTTCTCCTGGCCAAAGAGGGCACTGTGGTTGTCTATGATGGCCTGGACTAGGGCAACATTCTCATCGAATGAGAAGTTAGGACATCTCATTCTCTCATCCTCTGTGGACACCTGGCTTGCTTCCTACGATGTCCCTGGTGTGAGTTCCTCCCTATCCTCTCCCTCCTCCCCCTTCTGTCCCCATGTTCACCCTCTGTGCCTCTCCTTGATGTGCCTGGTCTCTGGGGCTCTCAGGCATCTCCCCTCCCATCATCCCTTCTAGCTCTCCCTCTCCCCACTCCACTTACTCCCTGACGTGGACCCCACTGCTCCTCCTGTCCTCTACAATACTTTTCTCCCTGCCACTCCTCTCTCCTCCTCCCCTCCGCCCTACCTCTCCCTGCCATCCTCACACTACACACACTACACACACTCACATTCACTCCCAGTTCAATCACACACAATCACAACCAAACACTCAGCCTATCACACTGTAAAATTGAAAAAAAATGTGTGAGGTGTTAGAAAAAAAAGTGTTGTGTATTTTGTATATGTATGTATGCAATATGTGTGCAATATGTAAAAAGACGTGTAAGTGTACAAGCTTAACCAACCAACAATGCGACCTAACTAACTCCTCTGTTTGCGCCTCTCTCTCTACTCTGACTAATCCTCCACTCCACTGTAATGTGCTGTAGCTCAACGAACCATCCAAACACACTGATGAAAATGGCGGCTGCGCATGGGTTTATATATGACTTTTGAATAGCGTAATTACGTTGCGCATTTTTAGATGGAGTCGCGGGTGATTTTTATGAGTGTTAGCCTAATTTGCATAAAACTACTCTTTATTGAGACTTTACGTGAACAAAATACAGGCGTAAGTTACTTGCGACTAGTAAAATGTGTATTTGCGCACTTTTCAAAAGAACGCCAGTTTGTCTTACGCCACTTTAGCAACTAACGGCACAGTATATGTAATACCCCGATGTGCGTGGTGAAATTACGGGTGGCGCGGGTTCCCTCGCTTGCGCCGAAAACTACGTTGTATATCGGATCGTGCCCCAAGTTTCTATATTGTTCTGATGATGACTGTTAAACATTGTAACCACACTTTATCATACGATTTGTTTTATTCAATAAAAATTATTTAAAAAAAACAAAAAACTATGTACAACTTTCTGAAGTTTCTGATGTTTTGGGTTATGTCATTAAAACCTTCCATTCAACTGTACGGCTTTGATCTCAAATCTAGCACAAAAAAACCATTAGAAGTAAAGCCATTTATTCTTTTATATTAGTGAGGGGGAAGTTCATTTTCTTCCAAATCTTTGATTTACAACTTTGCAGTTTGCTCCTACAGAACAACTTCAAAAAAGAAGAGAACAGACATTCAGTTTAAACCAGATATCATAAGAACAGAACTTAATACAAAAGTCATTTTCACCATAACAGATAAAATGTTAATAAATCAGTATATGTAGTAATATATTTAGGGTAACATTAATATTTTATTTATTACATACAAACAAATCTAAAATAACTAGTAGTAGTGCTCAACTGTAAAAAAGCAGGGAAATGTTAGTTTTCATATTCTAAACCTAACCTCTGCCCTGCATTTATTTATTTTTTTGTTAAGTAGCTTATTGTCTAATTTTACATTTCTATTAAGCAAGCATTGAAGCCAGGGCCCAGGAATGGTCTTTTTTAATGTTTGATAGTGTTATTATTATTTTTATTTAATTTTTTTTATTTAAAATAAAACTATCTGTGAATGTTAATAGTTATTATTAACAGTACTCACTTGGATTTACACCATAAATACTCCATTATTAGTCACTTATTTTTTATATCTGACGAATGTGGGTGACATCTTGAAATATTACTAATAAAGGAGTAATTATGCTGCAAATGCCATTTATACATAACTATATATATATATATATATATATATATATATATATATATATATATATATATATATACTGTATATACATACATATATAAAAATATATACAGTATATGTTTTTTTTTATATATATATATATATATATATATATATATATACACACAGCATATATATATATATATATATATATATATATATATATATATATATACATACAGGTAGCCCTCAGTTTACGCCAGGGTTAGGTTCCAGAAGGAATGGTTGTAAATCGAAACTGTTGTAAATTGAAACCCAGTTTAAAATGTAAGTCAATGGGAAGTGAGGGAGATAGGTTCCAGGCCCCTCTCAAAATTGTCATAAGTAACACCTAATACATTATTTTTAAAGCTTTTAAACTGAAGACTTTAAATGCTAAACAGCATTATAAACCTAATAAAATAATCACACAACACAGAATATATAATTAAACTAAGTTAAATTAACAAAAACATTTGCTAAACAGCATTATAAACCTAATAAAATAAATCACACAACACAGACTTCACTTGCATTTTTCTGCAAACAGTTCTTTCTATGCATTCCAATCTGGACAGATTTATAGACAGGAACTTGTTCCTTTGAAATCTGCTTGATAGCTCAGGTCTGGTTAAACTGATTAATTGCAGCTTGCTTGGCTTTGCTGCAACACAAGCGGACAGTTGCACTGCTTCTCAATGCTGTACAATAGCAGTCATATGACTGGAAAAAAGGTTGTTATTCTGAAATGGTGTAAATTGAACTGTAGTAAAACGAGGGCCACCTGTATATATATATATATATATATATATATATATATATATATATATATATATATATATATATATATATATATAAAAAAGTCATAGCATTCCACACAAGTGCTGTTTTACCCAGGACTGGCTGTCAATAAAGACCCTGAACATTTTTAATGAATTAGTTTATTAGTATATGCTGGCTGCTTAATTTTAAGACAATCTTTATTAAAGGGACAGTCAACACCAGAATTTTTGTTGTTTAAAAATATAGATAATCCCTTTATTACCCATTCCACAGTTTTGCATAATCAACACAGTTATAATAATACATGTTTTACCTCTGTAATTACCTTGTATCTATGCCTCTGCAAACTGCCCTCTTATTTCAGTTATTTTGACAGACTTGCATTTTAGCCAGCCAGTGCTAACTCCTAGGTAACTTCACATGCATGAGCTCAATATTATCTATATGACACTTGAACTAATGCCCTCTAGCAGTGAAAAGTAGTCAAAATGCATTCAGATAAGAGGCGGCCTTCAAGGACTTAGAAATTAGCAGATGAGCCTAGCTAGGTTTAGCAATACCAAAAGAACAAAGCAAAATTGGTAACAAACGTAAATTGAAAAGTTGTTTAAAATTACATTCCCTAGGTATGTTCTTGGGGAGTGTCTTGGGTGGAGCACAAGCGTGAGGACGTGTGAACGCTTGCTCTCTGCTCCTTCAGAGCATTTTGGCAGAGAACTAGTGCTTAATCCTAGACCGTGGGAGCCTCATATAGCAATTTAATATCAGCTCCAGACACTCCACAGGTGCAAAGCCAACGCACCCAGCTGCAGTGAGCAGCAATTTACAGACTGAGACAAGTGTTTTTTACTTTTGCCAAGAAGAAACGGTTCCTATTTAAAAAACTGTTGAAGGAAAATAACAGTTAAATTATAAAGAACTGCTTAAAATGCCGGTCTTCATACAGACAACCGGAGGAGCTAAATACTCCCAAAGCTGATATTTCTGTGATACCGGAAATTCTACACCCACCCCCCTCCCACCGGTGTTGTGTGAGGGGGAGCAGAGGATCCTCAGTCCTGCAAATGCCGGCTATTTCCCCATGAGGAACAACAAAAATAAAGGAGATGGTTAAAAATTCCCGCAAAAGATACGCTGAGTGATCAAGAAAAGCTTACCAGCTGGCATCGACGACTGGCATCTGAAGAATCCCCTGGTGTGATTACCCCAGTTGCAGAGAAGAGAAGCTGAGGATTGTATCTACCTTGCCCGAAACCTGCATACACCTGGAGGCGGGTCGATTCTCTTTCTGTCTTGGTGCAAGTGAGTTCTGGCTGAACTGATCCGATTGACCCACTTGGAATAGGAAGAGGGAAAAAGCCTGAGGAGGACAGACGCCTTCCTTGATGCGAAGTGGCTTTGCGCCTCTAAACAAGTGCGGGCTCTTCTTTCATTCTCTCACTGCCCCCCCCCCCACCACCGATGTTGCGCAAGGGAGCCTAGTCCTTCATCCAGAGCGTGAATACTCTTCCTGCCGCTGCCTTCGGACTAGCGGATCCCGTAGAATCGGGTCAGGTACTTTCTCTGTGGCTTTCTTGCTTGTTATTTTATTGTTTGCCTTGCCTTGCTACCCTGTTTCTTTTGGATATCTGTATCCCTCACACGGCAGTGAGTTTGCAAGGCACGAGTGGGACTATAGAACTGCCTTGGGTCTATCTCTGTGGCAAGAGCATATAAATTGTTTTTTGCAGGGAAAAGTATGAGGGGAGGAGGATAACAACAGAGGATAAAGGTTGATTTAACTGGACTAAAGTGGGGACCTATGACCCACAGTGGCGAAGAAATAGAGCTATTGGGGTTGATACATACCTTCTAAATTATCAGCTGCTGAGTACAAAAAGGGAAACTGTATCTTTCTGTGTACTAGGATATAGTTGTCAACAGTATCAGATTCTAACCATGCATGTCTTAGATGTACAGAAACCGATGTATAATATACAAAAGTGATTTATTAGAAATCTACCTTGGTCATATTTGATCAAACTGAGCAAAATAACTGAAGTATGTATAACTGAGCTAAGGGCCTATTGATTTAAATCGTTGAATTTAAGTGATCAAACCGCCTTTTATTTAAGTATAGAAACTATATTAAACAGAGAGGTAGAACTGCAGTTGTATAAACTGATATAGCTTAACGAGACTATACATAAGTTTCATAAACACAGTGGCAAAAGGGAAAATTACTGCATATACACTCAGCGTAATAAAACTATTTTTTTTTTTATATTTTTGGTACTAACTCTACCTGAGCTCAAAATCTTAATCTTTTCTATTGTATAGAAATCTAAGAGGGCTTGAATCCATTGCTAGGCTGGAAAATGTTTAATTTTTTAGAAAAAGGAATCCCCAAATAAAATTCTTAAAAAAGGAGGGTAGAGAAAAAAGAAAAATAAATTCTATCAGGAGTTGCTAAATAGCTTATAGTGTTTATAAAGTCTTTTCTTCAATAGAAATTGAGCAGATAATAGTATAGAACTGTGATCGTCTGGGGTAACTGAAGTAGTTCCCCCTTCATTAATCTTTTACCACTTTAATCTACGACACACCTACACAATCTTTCACAATCTATGGACAAATACATCACTGCACAAATTAGAACTTCTCCCTCAGTCATGGCAACAAAACAAAGAGAGAGGAAAAATAAGAACATGCAAGAAATCCCACCCAATTAGTCCACTAAATGTAAATGAACAACTTGATATACAAACATTAGTTACTAAAATTTCAGAAGCCCTCTCTCCTAAGTTCGAACAGCTGAGAGATGAAATTAAGAATGATATCAATTCTCTAACCATAGAAGTACAACAGTTCTCTAAAAGAATCTCTGAGGCAGAGCAGAGAATCTTTGACTTAGAGGATACCACCCTGAACCAGAACTCTAGCATAGAAGAAATAAATGACAAAGTACTGAAAATGCAATTGAAAATAGAAGATCTAGAAAACCGGGCAAGAAGAAATAATATTAGAATAATCGGTGTTCCCGAAGATAAACATTATGAGGATTTAAATAAACTAATCACAGAAACTATTCCACAACTTTTACAGTTACCTCAGACATATCCTCGTATAATAGTTGAAAGGGCTCACAGGTTAGGATGGCATAACCCGGAGAGATGCAAAGATCGACCCAGACCTATCATAGCTAAACTACTCAATTATCAAGACAAACTTACCCTACTCCAACACTTTAGGCAAAAGCAACCCACCATATTGGGCAATACTAAAATTATGCTCTTCCAGGACTTTTCAGCGGAAACTTCAGCTAAAAGGAGAGAGTTAGAATCAATCTGTACACGCTTGATAAACCAAGGGTATCAAGCTACCTTAATATATCCAACCAAACTTAAAATAACAATAGGTAATGACGTGCAATTTTTTGAAACACCTAAGGAAGCTGAGAAATTTATAAAACAAGTTGTTCCCCAAGCACAAGGTAAAAGTTGAAATAGTAATTAAAACTATAAATAAAAGTTAAACAGGAACATTCTTAAAATTAATTTTATAATGAACACTCAGTCTGTAAATAGGGAAGATGCCTTGGTCAGAGCCAATCTGACTATTAGGTCATCTCAAAGGGGATTAGGCCACAGGGAGTATATTCAAAGGGGGAGGATTGACATGGGGGGATCAGGGGATGGGGGGGGGTCCGGGGAGGAGACCGAAATTGGCCTTTTTTTTTTTCTCTCTTCTTCTTTTCCTATTTCTCTTCCCTCCTTGTTTGATTCTGGTTGTATTTTAGGATGTCATACTTGTTTTAATTAAAAATGACAGCAAACGATTGTAAAATGGTCTCTTGGAATATTGGTGGACTAACATCCCCAATAAAAAGGAACACAATTATCTCCCATCTTAAAAAGCTGAAAGTAAATATTGCCCTTCTTCAAGAAACCCATATAAAATTGGAAGAAGTTCATAAATTAAAAAAATCTTGGGTGAAAGAAGTTATAGCTACTCCAGCATTGGGAAGGAAACGAGGGGTAGCAATCTTAATAGGCAAAAAAAATGAAAGCAACAATTACGGTTATTGAATCAGATCCAGAGGGAAGGTTTTTAATTGTAAAAATAAAACATGGTAACGTTGTATACACACTCTGTAACTTATATGCTCCAAATATTATAGATTATGCCTTCTGGGAAATTTTACAAAATAAGATCCTTTCCAAAATAGAAGGGATGTTAATAATTGGAGGAGATTTTAATATGTCACCTTATTACGCCTTAGACAAATTTAGACACAACCTTAAAATACTGAAAACAAAAAAAGATAATCTAGAAGCCAAAATTTTTAATAAACTATTCAATAATTTAAGAGTAAAAGATATATGGAGATCTCAAAACCCAGAGAGTAGAAATTTTACCTGTCTATCGAAGGCACACAAGTCTCTTACAAGAATTGATTTATTCTTAGTAGATGAGAAATTATTGAACTTACAAATTAAGGCCAGAATTCTCCCGGTCACAATTTCGGACCATGCCCCAATAACATTCGAAATATATTCACAAGATCCTAAAATCAGAAATAATCAATTTTATTTTCCCCAACATCTGGCTGCAGACCCAGAATTTAAAACAATAATAAACTTAAAATTTGAAGAATATGCTTGTTTTAATAGGGAATATACAGATCGGCCAATGCTATTCTGGGAAGCTGCAAAGGCAGTTATGAGAGGAGAGATACTGGCTTATAATATTAATAGAACCAAGAAGTACAAAAAAAAGAAGAAAGTATTATCAAATCTCTATCAAATGCTTATAATAGCTATATAGTCAATAAAACAGCTTTAACCTGGAATATTTATGCACAAGCAAATAAAGATAGAGATTCTTTCCTACTACATAAAGCCACTCAACAAGAATTAAGACTTCAATCTCAATTATAGAGGTATGGGAATAAGGCAGGAAAATTACTTTCCAGATTAGTTAAACAAGATAAAGGAAATTCCCCAATTGAATTTATTCAGAAGGATGATAAATTGGTCTCAGAGTCAGAAGAGATCCTAAACATACTGGTAAAAAACTATCACGATCTTTACTCTCCAAACCCATCAAACAATACTGAAAGAGAGGACTTCTGGAAAAAAATCTCATACTTAAGAATCTCAGAAGAAATGAATGATGTAATCAACCTCCCCATTACAGAACTAGAGGTGAAGAAGGGTATAGAGGACCTGCCCATTAATAAAGCATCAGGTCCAGATGCCTTGCCTAGTGAATTTTACAAGTTATTGTAGCAGGTTATAGTTACATATTTAACAAAATTATTTAACGATATGTACAGAGAGGGTAGATTACCACCAGCCAGTTTTTCAGCCTCCTATACAACTCTTATTTTAAAACCTGGCAAAGACAAATCTCAAAAAGAGTCGTACAGACCTATCGCCCTACTAAATGTAGATTATAAACTTCTGACATCTATACTAGCACATTACAAGCCCCTCTCGCACATATAATACATAAAAGTCAAGCAGGATTCTTAACAAACAGAAATTCTTCAGCTAAAATCCACAAGCTATTTCTTACTATTGACTATGTTAAAAAAGAGCCGACCCAAGCCCAAGGAGGAGGACAAAGTGGCTTAGACAAAGCAATAATTTCAGTCGATGACGAAAAGGCATTCGACTCGATTCATCATGATCACTTACTACATACACTATTTCAATTTGAGTTTAAAGGTCAATTCCCTAAATGTATTGATAATCTCTATAAAAAAGGACATACTAAGCTGCTAGCTAATACAAGACAATCAATATACATACATCTTGCGAAAGGCACAAGGCAAGGCTGTCCTCTCTCCCCATTGCTCTTTAATATTGCAATTGAACCGCTAGCAATTTTAGTTAGGCAGGATATTGAAGGAATTAAAATAAGGAAAAAAGAACTGAAAATTTCACTATACGCGGATGACATCTTAATTTATATGAGTAATATTCAGATAAATCTCCCCAAATTATTATCTATCATAACTCAGTTTAGTTCATTCTCGGGATATAGGATAAATACTAATAAGTCTGAACAGTATTGGTTAATTACACACAGAACATATACAGGAAGATAGAACTGCACCGTTATAAGATGCAATTCAAAGACCAGGATATAAGACTAAACACTAGTAAAGACTCAATTCAAATACTAAGATAAATCAAAAATAAATGAAATTTATTTACAAATTAAATAATCAAACAATGCATGGTGAAGTGCTAATATGACCTTATTACAGAAAAAAGAAGAAATATAACAGTAATTAACCACGTATCAATACCCCCACATATACACACAAAGGACAAACAGACAAACAAACAATACACATGGGCCCCACTTAACACTCAAAGCTGAACCTAAGCCGGCAAATAAATAACAATGTCAAGTTCCATGATAAGAGAATGATGATGCAGATGAAGAAATGGACAACAAATGATAATAGTTACTCTGAACTGTTCATGGTTATGAGTGATGAAAAAACAGGATGAGTCAAAAAAATGAGGGATGAATGATGATGATTGTGGATGAAAAAAATATAAATCCAAAGGCTTAGGTGAGCTTGCAGGTATAAGGTACAGCAACAAAACAGCAACCAAACTATATTATATCATTATGGGTGGGGAGGTGTGGCGGACATGCTCAAAATTGTCCAATAAAGGGTAACAGTTTCTGTGAGGGGCGAGTATCCAATATTCAAGTGTGGCATATGGCACGCACAACACTATACTTCAAGCCCCTGTACTGATCACTCATGCGATCCTCCAATTATACTCACGACCGCGTCAACAACCAACCACCACCTGTGAGACCGGCAAGGACCTCAAATCGCTTGTGCTGCAGAAAGCTGTGTTGCATCCATAGGATAAAGAGGACCCACGGTTAACCACGCTGCTCACCGACGCGTCCTATTGCGCGTTTCACTCCCGATATGCAGCAGGGAGCTTCTTCCGGGTTGGGACGAATCACGTCATAGCGTCTCTTTTTATTGGTAGTTGGACTACACGCTATTGGCTTCCATGTTATGCCTTAAAGCGGTCACCTTGTAGTTCTCACTCTTAAAGGGGAAACTCCATGTATGAGAAAGTGTGACACTATTATCTACTACCAAAAACATGCAAAACAAACAAATGAAAAAACAACACAAGGACAAATATTTACAGTTCCCAAATGAAAAAGAAACCAACCATTTATGAATATATATATCCATTACTGAGGAAACATCTACATAGCGATTGGTAATATCAAACAAGTAAATTCAAAGGACCTTATAATTTATACATTGTGTGCAGTGGCAAGTGAAAAGGTGGAATATTATTAAAGAATATACATCTATATTAAACAATTGTAATTATTTAGTAATTCAATATTTATTACTTTTCAAAATTTATTGGTAAATTGTACCACCACTTCCAAATCGTGTATGGGGGGCTGGGTCGGCCACACTGGGAGGCACCAAGCCCCTGAGAGAGAGGAGGAAGGCAACACCGATACATCAACCATACCAGGATCATTATAATCCTTTACATTAGAAAATGAAGAATAATTGATAGATAGATGAGATACATTTAAAATGAAGAATGTATATATATATACACATATTGATCTATTTTTTATTTTTTAGGGAGAAAGGATACAAACTCCAGTTTTTCATTTAGTCCAATCGGAGATAAGGTTTTAAAATAGTAAATCCATTGCGCTTCTTTATGAAGGAGGATGGTGTTAATATCCCCTCCTCTCCTATGGGGGCTCACTTTTTCAATTCCTACAAATTCCAGACCATCAAGTTTGGAATCATGATATCTAGCAAATTGTCTTGCAATCGGGCTGTCTATATCTACATTTTTAATGTCATCACGATGTTCATAAATTCTAGTTCTGAATTCTCTATAGGTTTTACCTACATAAAAACAAGGACAGGTGCAAGATAAAAGATAGATAATACCAGTGCTAGAGCAGTTAATGAAGGATCTGATCTGATAATTCCTATTCGTAGTAGTTTCAAAAAATTTTGTTCTTTTTACAAAAGAACAAGCAGCACAATGGCCGCAGGGAGAGCATCCCACTATACTTTTGGAACTGATAGCCCTTATGATTGCAGAGGATGAGAAAAAGTTAGATCAATGTAAAAAAGAGGTTGAAAAAGTATACAATTGTGTTATGAAATATGAGAGTGATTCTTCATTTGAGAAATTGAATAAAGAAGCTCAAAAATTAATTGAAAAACTACAGGGTGAACTTACGAGTAGAAAAAGACGAAAGTTAATAAGAGACCAGGAGGACTATCGAAGAGACAGAGTTTATATATATAGAAATCGGTCCTATACAAGAAATTACTACGACTCAGGAACTGATAATTCTGACTTTGATTCTGATAGTGAAAAACCTACTTTATCTATAAGCAATAGTGAACAAATCCCTTTAGGGGAAGGAATAGAAGGGGAAGGAGGAGTGATTTAACAACAGAGATCCTTAAGAAACAGAAGAGGGGTGGGCGGCAACGCCCAATCCAACAACAGGCGGTATCACATGATAACCCGCAATCGATTGCGGTACAATTAAGTGAAACTAATGGTAATATTTCTCTCCTTGCTGACCCCCACTTTGATAATAAAAAGATGAATATCATTAATTTGTCAAAGTTTAATCTTAAACTAAATCACATTAAATTACTAGAAAAAGGATTGAGTTTCTGTCCAAGTGCTAAATTAGATATATTTGAAGTAACAAAAGATCTTCACTTATTCACACGTAAATTAGCACTTCATAAAATAATGAAACCTAGGACCACAATTGACCTAACAGATAGGAAGGAAAGAGAAGTAATTAACACATTGGAACAATTATTAACTGACCAAAATGACACTGTGAGAACAGAAATTAAACCTAAGACTGGCTTCAGGAAGAAGTCCACGTATATGCCTAGCTTTTCAACCATTCCAAGTATAGCTACATTTGTTAAAAATGTATCTGCAGAAGTGGAGCAAATTCGGCTTACTGGAATAGTTAATGATAATCTCACTCATGCAGAACGCCTTGCCCTTGAAGAGTTAATGAGACACAATGAACTGGTGATAAAGCCGGCTTATAAAGGCGGAAATGTAGTCATTCTTGATCAAGCATACTACATTGAAGAGGCTAATAGACAACTAGGGGATACTGAACAGTATCAAAATGTTTCTCATGATACTTTCTTAACATCTAACAATGAGCTTTTATTCTTGCTCAATGATGCAAGAAGGAATGGTTTCATAACGAGTCAGGAGCAGGGCTTTCTATATAGTGACAAACCTAAGGTACCTGTATTTTATTGGATACCGAAGCTGCACAAATCAGCATCCAAACCTCCAGGATGCCCTATTATATCGGGCATAGGAGGTCCTACTGAAGGCATTAGTCAATACGGGGATTCCTTCTTGAAGCCCTTTCTTCCTGAGTTGAGAACCTTTACCCAGGATTCAATTGATGCTATCAGGAAAATTGATGGTATTAGTATTTCAGAAACAACACTATTAGTATCTTTGGATGTGGAATCATTGTATTCCTCAATCCCTCATAATATAGGGATACAAGCAAGTGAGAGTTTTTTGAAAACAAGGGGTAATGACTATAACATGCATACCGATTTTGTAATCCAACTCTTGGATTTTGTACTTAAAAACAACATGTTCATGTTCAATGGGAAGTATTACAGACAACATACATGGAGTTTCCCCTTTAAGAGTGAGAACTACGAGGTGACCGCTTTAAGGCATAACATGGAAGCCAATAGCGTGTAGTCCAACTACCAATAAAAAGAGACACTATGACGTGATTCGTCACAACCCGGAAGAAGCTCCCTGCTGCATATCGGGAGTGAAACGCGCAATAGGACACGTCGTGAGCAGCGTGGTTAACCGTGGGTCCTCTTTATCCTATGGATGCAACACAGCTTTCTGCAGCACAAGCAATTTGAGGTTCTTGCCGGTCTCACAGGTGGTGGTTGGTTGTTGACGCGGTCGTGAGTATAATTGGAGGATCGCATGAGTGATCAGTACAGGGGCTTGAAGTATAGTGTTGTGCGTGCCATATGCCACACTTGAATATTGGATACTCGCCCCTCACAGAAACTGTTACCCTTTATTGGACAATTTTGAGCACGTCCGCCACACCTCCCCACCCATAATGATATAATCTAGTTTGGTTGCTGTTTTGTTGCTGTACCTTACACCTGCAAGCTCACCTAAGCCTTTGGATTTATATTTTTTTCATCCACAATCATCATCATACATCCCTCATTTATTTGACTCATCCTGTTTTTTCATCACTCATAACCATGAACAGTTCAGAGTAACTATTATCATTTGTTGTCCATTTCTTCATCTGCATCATCATTCTCTTATCATGGAACTTTACATTATTTATTTGCCGGCTTAGGTTCAGCTTTGAGTGTTAAGTGGGGCCCATGTGTATTGTTTGTTTGTCTGTTTGTCCTTTGTGTGTATATGTGGGGGTATTGATACGTGGTTAATTACTGTTATATTTCTTCTTTTTTCTGTATTAAGGTCATATTAGCACTTCACCATGCATTGTTTGATTATTTAATTTGTAAATAAATTTCACTTATTTTTTATTTATCTTAGTATTTGAATTGAGTCTTTACTAGTGTTTAGTCTTATATCCTGGTCTTCGAATTGCATCTTATAACGGTGCAGTTCTATCTTCCTGTATATGTTCTGTGTGTAATTCTATTTACCAGGTAGCTAGCACTTGTTTCCAGTAAATTATTGAATCATTTGTAGTATTATCTCTTCATTTGTTTTTTGAGTTTGTATTGGTTAATTCACCCAAAACAACCTATAGAAAATATACCGCTTAAGATTGCAACTGATTCATTTAAATACCTAGGCATTATAATTTCCTCAAATCCAGAACAGTGGTATTCTCTTAATATTTCTCCATTCTTGGAAGCCACTAGAAATACATTGAAGAATTGGCAGAACCTTCCTATCTCACTCTCTGGCCAAATTGCTCTATACAAAATTATATTATTGCCAAAAATTCTTTATATATGTAACGATTTTATTAAAGCAGAAAGATATAAGACTCTTAAACATAGTACTTAGAAAATTTATATGGCAAGGCAAGAAACCTAGAATTTCTCTTGAAAAATTATCTCTTCCTATAAAATATGGAGGATGTGCTTTACCAGATTTACATTGATATAATCTTGTGTTTTTAGCCCGTATAGTAACAGATTGGATCCATTGTAAAGATTACGTAACAGATAATGAGTTAGAGAAGAATATAAGCTTTCCCTTTCTCCCTACAGCGCTAATTCATAATAAAATTACTGACATACCAAAGGAAATTAAGAAATTCCATTCTATTATTGTCCCAATGAAAGCGTGGCTAAAGATCTGCAATCTGTTAAAAATTAACGAAAAAATCTCAAATTATCTACCCCTAATTGGAAACCCGCAGTTTGAATTAGGATTACAAATATCACCTCTCCAAAGATGGCAGAAAAAAGGTCTTGAAAGGGTGGCACAATTTATAGATACAACAGGGAATTGTATTAAATCATTTAATGACCTTAGGAATGAGTTCAACATCCCACAAAAAGATTTTTTTATCTATCTTCAGATAAGACATCATACTTGGAAGTTAATAAGTATATCAGGCTGGAATTGGTCATTAGGATCAATAGAGAAATGGTTATTGCTGGTCAAAAAAGGTCAGATGTCTATCTCTCCCTGCTATCAATTACTGAATACAAGTAAAGGGACAATTAATATAACAAAAATAGAAACAAAATGGGATCCAATCATAGAGCCAGTACGCTTAGACGAGGGATATTCCCAAATATCTATATCAACTGTTGGACAGACAACACTTTCCTCCACATGGAGGTAGTCACATCTAAAACTCCTGCATATGACATATATTACCCCGGAAAAGGGTTATAGATGGGGCAATATCCAATTTAATAAATGTTCAAAATGTTCACTTGGTGCAGCTAATCTTAAGCATATGCTATGGGAATGCCCAAAGGTTAGAGCAATGTGGAGGAGGGTGGAATTTTGGCTTAGCAGAAGAATAGGTATTGCCCATGCCGCGCTTTCATATACAAAAATAGTATTTCTTAGAATAGAAGAAGGACTTCCTTTAGATAAAAAATTCATTGTTAATATTACCATACTGGCAGCAAGATATTTCCTGTTTAAGGAATGGAAGGAAACTTCAACTCCTAGTATACCAGAGATTAGAAACTGCATAAAGAAGCAATGCATATTAGAACAGCATAACTCAAAATTATTTGAACCACGAGATATTAACAGATTTTTTTAAAAATGGTCAGCGTTTATAAACATCTTCCCAAAAGAAGAAATAGACCATTTAATTTACCCATTCAGGAATTCAGATCTAGTTCTTCTAGGAATTTAGTTAAGGCATTGAAACTGAGGAATAAGAAGGGAAATTAACATCTAGGCTTTCCTCCCTCTTCCAAGGGCCACTCCTCTTCCCCCCATTTTTTTTCCTCTCCTCTTCCTTCCTTCTTCTCTCCTTCCCCTCCTCTCCTGCCCCCCCCCCCCCTCTCTGGTTCGCTTCTCCCCCCTCCCTTTCGGCTTATATTAATCATAGCCAATTCGCTGAGCACCCTTAGGGTAGCAGGTAAATCACAGATTCCAACAGAATAATAGGTTAAGTAATAAAATATGGAATTACATAGGTACAATCACTTCAGGGCATAACAATAGGCTAGGATAAGATAGCTGAAATAGACGACCCACAAGGGTTAAAATGTTATTATTTAGCTTTAAGTCTTCTCTCAAGTGGTGTTATTAGAATTAGTTCATAATTTTGTTTTTGAGATATAGAAAACTATCCGTATGGTGTTTTAATGAATTAATTATGTTTTTTCTTTGACTTATTGTTTTCTTGTAATGTAACGCCCTGCGCAGCGAAACAGGATTCCACATGTAATAGACTAATTATTTAAATATGTTGTTGGAAAATAAAGAAAAAAAGAAATTTAAAAAAAAAAAATTACATTCCCTATTTGAATCATGAAAGTTTATTTTGGACTTGACTGTCCCTTTAAAAAAAAGTCCAATATTTTTAAAAACTACTACAAAAGCATCACATTTGTAGTAATTACTTATCATGATTCAAACACCAAATTATAGTTAATTTAATTAGCTATTAAGATTTCTTGGTATTTGAAATAATACAATAATAACTCTAAAAAACAAACAAACCATGAATTCTCAAATATTCCATTATATTTCAGTTATACATAATTATACAATTATTTTGCGGTATCAAAATACTCAAATCTGTGTCATTGCAGTTACTAAAAAATAAAATTTCTATAGGAATCCAACCAGCGAAATAGAGTGGAAGAGAGAAAGAGAACAAACCTTTTTAAGTTTTCTATAGCTATGACTTCCATATTTATTTGGCATTGAATGCAGAACAAAGATAAAACCTTTTGCAAATCATCTTTTATTCTACCCTTTTCAACAGCTAGCAAAACTTTCAGGAAAATGGCAGACAACCTTCCTGACTCTTCTGCCAGAGTTCAGTAGTTTAGAAAGTATATTTTACTATTTGATATTACATGTCTGTATGCATTGTCTGTTTAACTTTTCATTTATTTAAACATAAAAAACACTGTATTTTCTAAATAAAATTCCAAAAATTTAAAAAAATATATGCCTAGTATCTAATCAGCTAACATTTGTTTTATATCTCTTATGCTGATAAAACATTAGCAGTTAAAATAAGTAGCTTTGTAAAATAAAAAGTAAAGTAAGCACATTTAATTTAAAGGCAAACAATCAGAAAATGCATGCTTTTGGCCAAATTATTCTTCTGTATTAATGGGACAGTCTACACCAGAATTTTTATTGTTTAAAAAGATAGATAATCCCTTTATTACCCATTTCTCAGTTTTGCATAACCAAGTTATAATAATATATATTTTACCTCTGTGATTACCTTGCATCTAAGCCTCTGCAGCCTGCCCCTTATTTCAGTTCTTTTGACAGACTTTGATATTAGCCAATCAGTGCTGACTCCTAGGTAAATCCATGTGCGTGAGCACAATGTTATTTATATGGCACACATGAAGTAACACCCTCTAGTTGTGAAAATCTGTCAAAATGCATTAAGCTAAGAGATGGCCTTCAAGGTCTAAGAAATTAGCATATTAGCCTAGCCAGGTTTATCTTTCAACTAAGAATACCAAGAGAACAAAATTGATGATGAAAGTAAATTGGAAAGTTGTTTAGAATTACATGCCCTATCTAAATCATGAAAGTTTATTTTTGACAAGACTCTCCCTTTAATTCTTCCTGTCTGATTGGAAAATTCCCACAGTTCTGTTAGAGGGTAAGAACAAGGTCAACAAGCCAAACAAGAAATATAGAAAATAACAAATATAAGCTGTATTGTCAGGATAGGTTAAGTCCAGAGTTAGACCCAAATGCTAGAATGAGGTTTGTAAACACCCTAGCACTGTGAGTATATACCAGGATCTGACCCTGCGACAGCTACAGTAAAATACTCACTGAAATAAACTGGAAGTTGGTACAGCAGGGTCAGGAGAAGAAACTTTGTGTAGATTGGGTTAACCAAAAGAGTAATCAAGCAAGCAATATCCAGCAACGTGTAATCAGGCAGGTAGGGGTTAACCAGTAGAGTAATCAAGCAAGCAATATCCAGCAACGTGTAATCAGGCAGGTAGGGGTTAACCAGTAGAGTAATCAAGCAAGCAATGTCCAGCAACGTGTAATCAGGCAGGTAGGGGTTAACCAGTAGAGTAATCAAGCAAGCAATGTCCAGCAACGTGTAATCAGGCAGATAAGGATTAACCAATAGCATTGTGAAACAAGCAAAGTCCAGCAACGAGTAATCAGGCAGTTTGAGGGTTAATCAGTAGAATAGTGAAACAAGCAATGTCCAGCAACGAGTAATCAGGCAGTTTGGGGTTAATCAGTAGAATAGTGAAACAAGCAATGTCCAGCAATGAGTAATCAGGCAGTTTGGGGTTAATCAGTAGAATAGTGAAACAAGCAATGTCCAGCAACAAGTAATCAGGCAGTTTGGGGTTAATCAGTAGAATAGTGAAACAAGCAATGTCCAGCAATGAGTAATCAGGCAGTTTGAGGGTTAATCAGAAGGATTATCAAACAAGCAAAGTCCAGTTAACAGGTATCAGGCAGATAGGGGTTAAGCAGGTTGAAGTTAAACAAGCCAAGAAGTTCAAAAGGTACTCACGAGCCGGTTAAGTAGAACAAACAGGCACCGAGGAGAGGAGACGCCGGAATAAGAAGACCTTCTGACGTCAGCAGAAGGGGCCGGTGCGACACAGGGTTGCTAGGCAACCAAGGAAGCGTTACCGCGCCGACACAAGTAGGAAGGAGAAAGCGATCAGCAGCAGTGCGATCGCGACATGTATATTATAAAATAACATGTATTTATTTTGAAACCACAAAATAAAAAACATAATTTATACTTACCTAATAAATTATCTTCTTTCCTGGCATGGAGAGTCCACAAATACAATTATTAGTGGGAATTCAACTTTTTGCCACCAGGTGGAGGAAAAGAACACCCAAGCAAAGCTTCAAGTACCCTCCGCCTACCCACAATCCCCAGTCATTCAGCCAAGGGATTATGGAAAGAGAAGAAGACACAAAGGGTATAGAGGTGCCTGAGTTTTAGAAAAATGACAATAAGGGCGGGTCGTGGACTCTCCATGCTAAGAAATAAAAGAATTTATCAGGTAAGTATAAATGATGTTTTTTTTCCAATGGCATGGAGAGTCCACAAATCCATTAAATTACTAGTGGGAACCAATACCAAAGCCAAAGCTAGAGTCCACAGAATGGAAGGGAGAGATACATAAGAACAGGGAAACCTAAACAGAAGGCACCATCGCTTGAAGAACTTTCCTCCCAAAAGAAGCCTAAGCTGAGGCAAAAAAGATAAAATTTGGAAAATTTGGAAAAAGTATGCAATGATGACCAAGAGGCCACCTTGCAAATCTGTTCCATAGAAGCTTCATTTTTTAAAGGCCCAAGAGGAAGCGACAGCCCTAGTGTAGTGAGAAGTAATTTTAGGCTGCTGTCCAGCTGTCTCATAAGCCAATCGAATGACACTTCTCAACCAGAAAGAGAGAGTAAAAGAAGTGGCCTTCTGACCCTTCTGTTTACCAGAAAAGACAACAAAAAGAACAGAAGATTGAGGAAAAGCTTTCGTAGCCTGTAAATAGAACTTTAAAGCACGCACAATATCCAGATTGTGCAACAACTGCTCCTTCTTAGAAGAAGGATTAGGGCAAAATGAAGGAACAACAATATTTTGCTTAATATTGCATTCCGAAACCATCTTAGGTAGAAATCATAATATCCGCATGAAGAATAAGATAAGGAGAATCACACTGTAGAGCCAAAAGCTCAGAAACTCTATGGGCAGAGGAAATTTCCAGCAAAAACAAAACCTTCCAGGACAATAACTTGATATCAACAGAATGCATAGGCTCAAATGGAGCCTATTGAAGAACCTTAAGAACCAGAATAAGACTCCAAGGAAGAGCAATTGACCTAAACACAGGCCTGATTCTAACCAAAGCCTAGAACAAAAGATTGAACATCTGGCTAAATTGCCAAACGCTTCTGCAGAAGAATCGTCGGAGCCAAAATCTGACCCTTTAGGGTACTGACTGATAAACCCTTCTCCAGGCCCTCCTGAAGAAAGGACAGAATACAGGGAATTCTCACCTGACTCCAAGAAAAAACCCTAGATCCGCACCAATGAAGGTATTTACGCCATACCTTAAAATAAATCTTGCGAGTAACAGGCTTACGAGCCTGAATCATAGTCTCAATAACCTGCACAGAAAAACCTCTTCTGGAGAAGACTATGCTTTCAATCTCCAAGCAGTCAGCTTCAGAGAGACTAAGTTTGGATGGAGGAAGGGTCACTGAAGTAGAAGATCCTTCCTCAGAGGCAATTTCCACAGGTCACTAGGTCTGTAAACCAAGTTCTGCAAGGTCACGCTGGAGCTATTAGAATCCCCGAAGTCTGCTCCTGTTTGATATGAACTATCACTCGAGGAAGGAGGGCAACAGGAGGAAACAGATAAATTAGACCGAAATCCCATGGCACTGCCAGGGTGTCTACCAGAGCTGCTTAAGGATCTCTTGAACTTGCTCCGTATTTTGGAAGCTTGGCATTTAGACGAGATGCCATCAGATCAAGCTCCAGAACTCCCAATTTGAGGGTTAACATCGAGAAAACTCCTACAATGTTACACAGGCAAAGAATGACTGGGGATTGTGGGTAGGGGGAGGATACTTGAAGCTTTGCTGGGGTGTTCTTTTCCTCCACCTGGTGGCCAGGAGTTGAATTCCCACTAGTAATTGAATGGATTTGTGGACTCTCCATGCCATTGGAAAGCAAAATACTTTAAGATGCCTTTAATTTTTATTTTTGCTTGGCAGGCATGAAGTACTTATTTTATTTAGCTTTTTACCATTTTCCAGTAAAGGGTAGGATTGCCACCTGTCCATAAAAGTGGAATTTACACCTAGATTACGAGTTTTGCGTTACGGCTTTTAACACTGAAAAATTAGCCATTACGCTGGAATGGACAGGAATGCATATTATGAGCCTGTAATGCAACGTCCATTCCGCACTCAAAGAAATGTGAGTGTGGGATTTCTATAGTGCTGGTATTACAGGTTGTACGGTCCAGCTAAAATGCTTGCGTTACAGCCTATACTGACACGATCCATACTGCCATCTGAGAGCAGTAGTTATGGATTTTGCAAAACAAAAATGTTTCACAAAACTCATAACTAAAATATTACTAAGTACACTAACACCCATAAACTACCTATTAACCCCTAAACCACCACCCTCCCACATAGCAAACACTATTTAAAACTTATTAACCCCTAATCTGCTGCCCAGCCACATCGCAACTATGAAATACATTTATTAACCCCTAATTTACCACCCCCCACATCGTGACTATTAAATAAATGTAATAACCCCTAATCTGCAACCCACCCACATTGCCAACACTATTTAAATATATTAAACCCTAAACCGCTGCTCCCTGACATCGCCACCACTATAATAAAGTTATTAACCTCTAAACTGCCGCTTCCCGACATCTCTGCAACTAAATAAACCTATTAACCCCTAAACCTCCGGCCTCCCACATCGAAGCAACTAAATAAACCTATAAACCCCCTCCGGCCTCCCACATCGCCGCCACTAAATAAACCTATTAACCCCTAAACCTCGAGCCCCACATTGCAAAACACTAAATTAAACTATTAACCCCTAAACCTAACACCCCCTAACATTAAATTAAAATTACAATATAACTATATTTAAATAAATAAAAAACTTACCTATGAAATAAAAATAAACCTAACATTAAACTATAAATTAACCTAACCTTACTATTCTAATAAAATAAAAAAAATACGAATTAAAAATATGAAACTCCGGGGACTTCCGGGCGGCGGCCATCTTACTGGTCGCACTGAGCTTCAGCTCTTCAAGTTTTCTTTGCTAGTTCTCTATTTTGCAAAGTATTTCTAGTAATACCCTGTTTAAGACATTGCAGAAGCTTGGCTGACGGTGTCTGAATCTGAGATATAGGGTTTTGGATTGTGGAGTGGTTTTATTTACCCTCAGTACTGGATTATTCATTTTGAAGCCTTCCCCTATATCTGAAGCATCAGTTCCATCCCCACAACTAGCTGTGCTTTGAGTGCGCAGTTTTCACTCTGAAGGGCATCTTATTTTTTAAACTACCTGCAATTTTCTATGGAGCTGCTCCCTACTATGCACTGCCCCTGCTACTCAGAGTGCTAAATACATTGTCTGACACCTCCTGTAAAAGCTTACTATGGAGACTGCTACAGTTATTCTTGATGAACTACGCTGCCTGTTAGATGGCTACCTAATCGCATTTGAAGTGGCACTGCGCAGAGAACCTAATGGCAGCAGTGGCTGTACTTCAGACCATCCTACTTCAATGGAATCACCCTCATTACAGCAGGGAAGTGGTGGTGCTTCGGAGCCCCAGTGATCGCTACTCACCTATGTTGGACCCATATCAGAGGCTGGTTCGGTGGAACCAGAGGTGGAGTGTGGAAAGGCTGCAGCCAAGAGCATAGAGAATATTACGGGACTTCATGAATTACCACCCAGACCTACAAAAATCCCTTCTGAAGTTCCTCTTCAGAAAATTGGACACGCAGCACCACAAACGCTATTCCTACTAAGATCTAACTATGCACAGCTTGGATGTCATCATACCACAGTTTCATTTCCAGCACGGCAACTAGTCGTCATGGTTCTTCATTCAGTCAGACCTCCAGACAAAAAGCGGATGCCCCTGACCATTTTCCCATTTAACCACCCGGTACAAGAAACAGACTGGTTCGTAATAACTTGTGGGACCAAAGTAGGCATCGGATGAAACCTAGAAGCCTGCATACATTTTGGATCCTGATGCCTGTTACCCTTAGTGGGGTTTGCATAGGGTACTGCAGGCTTAGAGCACATTAATAATCTTGGCACTCAAAGAAAAATACCACAGGATGGGGACAGATACTTGAAATCCAAATGAAAATGACTGCCTTACCCAGACAATGCGGTCCACCACCTGTGGGACATAGGACGTTTGTGTCTACTACAGCTCTGCTTGTCTTTTACCCAAGGACACTATCTGCTCCCTACACTTCAGTTTCACCCTAAACGGGGCTTTGAATGAACCCCCATGTAATGCGTATGGCTGGAATGAGCCAGATCCAAATAGGGAGATTTTTGGTATTTTGTCTTCATGATCAGGTGGACATTGGGTGAGAAATGCATATGATGACATGATACTCACACCAGAAAATTTTCTCACAAACAAAACCTTGAATAGTGATTCTCTTGTAAAGGGAAAATTGGGAGTTGGCTGAAGCACATTACTTCTCCTGTGTCATGTTTTACGCTAGAAAGCATTTAGTAGCACAGTTTTAAAAGTTAATATCTAGCAGTTGTTATTCTGTTATTGTAGAAGACAATGGACGCTCTGCAGTTTGCACCAAAGTCATCTGTGCCAATATGTAATTGCTATCTATTTGTCAGGTTACTAGTTATTTAAGCGGTTTAAAAGCAATTTAAGATAGATCGCTTTTTATTGTATTGACTCTGATCACTTTTCCTACTAATGTTCTTGTTTGTAGTTTCACATTGTATTAATTTTTAATATCTGCTTTATCCTTACTGGGGCTGATGGTACTTTATAACAGTATATATCACAGTTTCATAATGTCCTCAAGTTATAAGGGGGATCTTATTTTTAAATACAGCAGAGACAAGATAATGTTAGAATTTACAGTTATTCCCTAAGAAAAATTAGAATAGCAGGGCTAAACTAACACACACCCACATTAATTCCAATTTATTTATCTGTTACACCCTCTTAGTGGCCCTCACATACTCCTCAGTAATGTGTTCCTGCATTGCGGCTAGTGGCCAAAGCCGTGAGCAGGAGCTTAGACCACTGATTATTCAAAGAGCCAGAGTATACTCCTAATTTTTGACCTGTTTATACTTTTATATAAACAAATAGGACTGGGGAATCTACCTCTGTATATTATTATTTAAGTCCCATACTATAAATTATATCTCTTATACTTGCCATTAAAGTTAACCCTTGATTTCTAGCAGTTTACTTGAATATTCCGTTAATTAATCTATTAGCAAGCATTTCTATGCTACAAACACTAGGGGGCCACATTAGCATATCAGGTTACGCACCAGAAACAACTGCTATTATCAGGTACCAATCCACTCTCGTTGTTCCAGAGACTATATTTAGCACTTAGATTGATCCCTTTTTGTTACAAGTTTGTGATTGTAGCTTGTTGTTTTCCTTTTTTTTTTTTGCAGGTTATAAATGTAAAGCTCTACCTCTGAGCTGTCATCGGAAGAACAGACGCAGAATGTAAGGGAAAGTATGGGCAGTAAAATAAGATCTGGGCTCTAGAGGGTGTGCCATGTGGTAAAGTATGATGTAAATGTCATCTTTGTCTATGTATTTGTCTGATATGATGCTGTGATGATTACTTGTGGTCCTGAGACTTTGGGAAGGATGGGGATGTGTGGCTCGATCAGCATATCTAAGGTTAAATTTTTCTATGGGTTCAAACTGTAAATTAAAGGTTGTAGCGTGGAATGTGGGAGGGATCACATCTCCTGCAAAAAGGTCTATGATACTAACACGTCTAAAAGCAATGCAGGCAGATGTGGCCCTTCTACAGGAGACGCACCTTACCGAGAGTGAGCATGCTAAACTGAGGAGAGGCTGGGTGGAGAAAGTGATATATATACACCAGACATGGGAAGAAAGATGGGGGTAGCAGTTTTACTCAGAAAAGGTCTAAATATATCTATATCTAAAGAAATAATATATAGAGAGGGACGCTATATTTTACTGGAAATTGTCTTTTTGGATAACAAATACCATTTGTGTAATGTGTATGGGCCAAACAACAGTAAAAAAAGGTTTTGGCGGCATTTGCAGGATTACACTTGCCTGTCTAAAAAGTTTCACACAATGTCACGGATCGACTATTTTCTTACTTCCCCAATTATTAATGCAAATTTACTAGAAGAATGCATCTCCACAGTGGTTATATCAGACAATGCACCTATATGGCTGACAATAGGGAAGGCTTTAGATCAACATAACAAAAAACAATGGAGGTTCCCAAAGTTCCTGGTCCATAGTCATGAATTTAAAACCCATTTACAAACTGCATGGAATGAGTATACTTCACATAATGAGGGAGACAGACTAAGAGGGGATCTGTTTTGGCACGCTTCTAAAGCGGTCATGAGGGGTGAGATCACATCATATACAGCGAATCACTGTAAAAAGAAAAAGTAAATGCTGACTCATTTAACTAATCCGGTAGTATCCACTTATTGTAGCTATTTAAAAAAAAACACAAATGAGACAAGATGAGCATATTATTTTAACAAAAAGGAAAGGGACAACTACCTTCAATCACTATAGGAAGTATATAACACACACACAGACTGCTATCTAATGTAGTGAGAAAATACACGCCAAAGACATATATCCAAGTATTACGCATTAAGGGTAGTAGAGCGTTGACCCCACCTGAAATTTCGAATATTCTGAAAGAATATTACCAAAAGCTGTACCAGAAGCAGGTACCAAACGCAACTGCTCAGAGTCATTTTTGAAATTATATAAAGTTACCAAGCATTACGAGAGAACAGGCAGATCAAATTAATGCACCAATAGATCTAAAGGAAGTAAGGCAGGCCATTAAAAATTCTCCAGGAGGGAAATCATCTAGTCCAGGTGGGCTTCCCACGGAGTATTACAAAATGCTGCAGGAGGAGGTCTCACCAGTACTCAGGGATTTATACAACCAATACCTAAACACGAATAGAGCCTCAAGTCCCCTGTTTACAGATGCACATATTTATCTGATACCAAAACCAGAGAAAGATCAAGAATTGCCGGGTTCTTACAGACCAATATCACTGTTAAACAGTGACTATTAAATGCTGGCTAAAATCATAGCAAATAGATTAGCAAATTTGCTCCCCCACATGATACACCCCGACCAAACAGGGTTCATTAAAAATAAATCACTGACCACAAACATAAGGAAAGTATTAGCAGTAGTCAATCACTACTGGATGAAATGTAGAGGGGGAAGGGGGGAAGAATTGTCGGACGCCTACCTTCTATCATTAGATGCGGAGAAGGCGTTCGACAGAGTGGAATGGCCCTATCTGTTTGACACCCTTAGAAGATTTGGTATACAAGTAAACTTCCTAAGGCCTAGATTTGGAGTTTGGCGGTAAAAGGGCTGTTAACGCTCCGCGGGCTTTTTTCTGGCCGCACCATAAAATTAACTCTGGTATCGAGAGTTCAAACAAATGCTGCGTTAGGCTCCAAAAAAGGAGCGTAGAGCATTTTTACCGCAAATGCAACTCTCGATACCAGAGTTGCTTACGGACGCGGCCGGCCTCAAAAACGTGCTCGTGCACGATATCCCCATAGGAAACAATGGGGCTGTTTGAGCTGGAAAAAAACCTAACACCTGCAAAAAAGCAGCGTTCAGCTCCTAACGCAGCCCCATTGTTTCCTATGGGGAAACACTTCCTACGTCTGCACCTAACACTCTAACATGTACCCCGAGTCTAAACACCCCTAACCTTACACTTATTAACCCCTAATCTGCCACCCCCGCTATCGCTGACCCCTGCATATTTTTTTTAACCCCTAATCTGCCGCTCCGTAAACCGCTGCAACCTACGTTATCCCTATGTACCCCTAATCTGCTGCCCTAACATCGCCGACCCCTATATTATATTTATTAACCCCTAATCTGCCCCCCTCAACGTCGCCGACACCTGCCTACACTTATTAACCCCTAATCTGCCGAGCGGACCTGAGCGCTACTATAATAAAGTTATTAACCCCTAATCCGCCTCACTAACCCTATCATAAATAGTATTAACCCCTAATCTGCCCTCCCTAACATCGCCGACACCTACCTTCAATTATTAACCCCTAATCTTCCGAGCGGAGCTCACCGCTATTCTAATAAATGGATTAACCCCTAACGCTAAGTCTAACCCTAACACTAACACCCCCCTAACTTAAATATAATTTACATCTAACGAAATAAATTAACTCTTATTAAATAAATGATTCCTATTTAAAGCTAAATACTTACCTGTAAAATAAATCCTAATATAGCTACAATATAAATTATAATTATATTGTAGCTATTTTAGGATTAATATTTATTTTACAGGCAACTTTGTAATTATTTTAACCAGGTACAATAGCTATTAAATAGTTAAGAACTATTTAATAGTTACCTAGTTAAAATAATAACAAATTTACCTGTAAAATAAATCCTAACCTAAGATATAATTAAACCTAACACTACCCTATCAATAAAATAATTAAATAAACTACCTACAATTACCTACAATTAACCTAACACTACACTATCAATAAATTAATTAAACACAATTCCTACAAATAAATACAATTAAATAAACTAGCTAAAGTACAAAAAATAAAAAAGAACTAAGTTACAGAAAATAAAAAAATATTTACAAACATAAGAAAAATATTACAACAATTTTAAACTAATTACACCTACTCTAAGCCCCCTAATAAAATAACAAAGCCCCCCAAAATAAAAAATTCCCTACCCTATTCTAAATTAAAAAAGTTACAAGCTCTTTTACCTTACCAGCCCTGAACAGGGCCCTTTGCGGGGCATGCCCCAAGAATTTCAGCTCTTTTGCCTGTAAAAGAATAAATACAATACCCCCCCCCCCCAACATTACAACCCACCACCCACATACCCCTAATCTAACCCAAACCCCCCTTAAATAAACCTAACACTAAGCCCCTGAAGATCTTCCTACCTTGTCTTCACCATCCAGGTTCACCGATCCGTCCTGAAGAGCTCCTCCGATGTCCTGATCCAAGCCCAAGCGGGGGCTGAAGAGGTCCATGATCCGGTCAAAGTCTTCATCCAAGCGGGGCAGAAGAGGATCTTCCATCCGATTGAAGTCATCATCCAGGCGGCATCTTCTATGGTCTTCCATCCGGAGCGAAGCGGCAGGATCCTGAAGACCTCCAGCGCGGAACATCCATCCGGACCGACGACTGAACGACGAATGACTGTTCCTTTAAGGGACGTCATCCAAGATGGCGTCCCTCGAATTCCGATTGGCTGATAGGATTCTATCAGCCAATCGGAATTAAGGTAGGAATTTTCTGATTGGCTGATGGAATCAGCCAATCAGAATCTAGTTCAATCCGATTGGCCGATCCAATCAGCCAATCAGATTGAGCTCGCATTCTATTGGCTGATCGGAACAGATTAGGGGTTAATACTATTTATGATAGGGTTAGTGAGGCGGGTTAGGGGTTCATAACTTTATTATAGTAGCGCTCAGGTCCGCTCGGCAGATTAGGGGTTAATAAATGTAGGCAGGTGTCGGCGACGTTGAGGGGGGCAGATTAGGGGTTAATAAATATAATATAGGGGTCGGCGATGTTAGGGCAGCAGATTAGGGGTACATAGGGATAACGTAGGTGGCGGCGATTTGCGGTCGGAAGATTAGGGGTTAATTATTTTAAGTAGCTGGCGGCGACGTTGTGGGGGGCAGATTAGGGGTTAATAAATATAATATAGGGGTCGGCGATGTTAGGGCAGCAGATTAGGGGTACATAGGGATAACGTAGGTGGCGGCGATTTGCGGTCGGAAGATTAGGGGTTAATTATTTTAAGTAGCTGGCGGCGACGTTGTGGGGGGCAAGTTAGGGGTTAATAAATATAATATAGGGATCGGCGGGGTTAGGGGCAGCAGATTAGGGGTACATAAGTATAACGTAGGTGGCGGTCGGCAGATTAGGGGTTAAAAATTTTAATCGAGTGGCGGCGATGTGGGGGGACCTCGGTTTAGGGGTACATAGGTAGTTTATGGGTGTTAGTGTACTTTAGGGTACAGTAGTTAAGAGCTTTATAAACCGGCGTTAGCCCAGAAAGCTCTTAACTCCTGCTATTTTCAGGCGGCTGGAGTTTTGTCGTTAGAGCTCTAACGCTCACTTCAGAAACGACTCTAAATACCAGCGTTAGAAAGATCCCATTGAAAAGATAGGATACGCAAATGGCGTAGGGGGATCTGCGGTATGGAAAAGTCGCGGCTGAAAAGTGAGCGTTAGACCCTTTAATCACTGACTCCAAATACCAGCGGGCGGCCAAAACCAGCGTTAGGAGCCTCTAACGCTGGTTTTGACGGCTACCGCCGAACTCCAAATCTAGGCCTAAGTTTGCTGCAAAAGTTATATAGTAACCCAAAAAGTCTCCTTAATAGTCAATGGACAACTTTCATCCCTGTTCCAGCTTGAAAGAAGCACCCGTCAGGGTTGCCCGCTGTTGCCCTAACTATTTGACTTAGCTATAGAGCCATTGGCTATCCACCTACGGGAGCTGCTGGGGGTCATTTATGTACACACCACGAAAGTGAAGATCTTGCTATATGCAGATGACATGATGTTATTTGTCAACAATCCCGAAGCGACCGTCCCATTGATAATGTCAGAAATAGAAAGATTTGGTAGATTCTCTGGGCTTAAAATTAATGTAGAAAAATCGGAGCTTCTCTGGCTCCGCCGGAAAAACATAGATTCCATTAGACTCACAGTTTCAAATTGTAACCTGCTCATTTAGATACTTAGGCATTCAAATAGCAGCAAATCCTTCCTGGTGGTACTCACTTAAGGTCACTCACTCCAGTAATTAGGAAAACAGAGGGGACTCTTAAGAAGTAGATGTACCTTTCACTATCCTTCACTGGAAGGGTTAGCATAATAAAAATGATTGTCTTCCCTTGTTTATTGTACATGCTACAGGCGCTTCTTCTGGTGCTCAGTCAGAAATACTGTATGTCAATGCTATCCACTCAGCATACTCAGGTTTTATATGGCAGAATAAAATAAAAAGGATTGACTGGGCTAGGTAACTTTACACATCAGGTGCTAGAGGAGGGAATTGCTTCACCTATGGCATTGAAATCCCTTCCTTTCCTTAACATGGCACAACTCCCAGATCATATAAAAAATAACTTAATGTTTAAGGGGCCAATTTTGGCTTGGCAAAAAATGTCAAAAGAATGGGGAAGAAAGGGATCAGGTACCAAACTTAAACCGATAAGAGGTAATTTGAAATGTATTCCTGGTTTAACAGGGGGCCTATATAAGCAGTGAGAATCACGGGGCCTAAGATTGGTAGGACAACTACTGGACAGAGTGAATAAATGCTTCATGACCTTTGACCAGATCAAAGAAAAATACCAGATACCACAAAAACAATATTTTGCTTACTTGAAAATTAGGCACTATGCTAACACATTAATCAGACTAGATGACACCATCTGGGATAATTCACATTGGGACACACTATACTCACTAGGGAAACAGGGTTACAGATCGGTCTCTTTACAGTATAACCTTCTGATGGCAGCTAAATCAGCCATAGCCCTAGACAAGATGATACAAAAATGGAGAGAGGGAGATCAAGTACATCTACAGAAGGAAGACATTGTTTCGAGTTTTGGGAGAGTTAGGTCAGCCACGATCACGGCAGATCTTAGGGAGACACAATATAAATTGCTACACAGGGCATATCTCACCACCAGACAATGGTCCAAGTGGACGAACCCAGAGGTCAATGTATGCAAGAAATGTCTGCACCCAGACCCAATTTTTGAGAATTTGTTCTAGCGCTGCCCTAAACTGGTGAGGTTATGGAGGCAGACTGAATACTGGATGAAGGGTGTTTTGAAACAGGAGACCAAGCTAGATTGGGAGGAGATTTTATTACTGATGGGGGGAGAGGAGGGAGCAGGCCACAGCAGGTTGAATAATAACATACTGTTACTAGCCAGGAAACTAATCTTGAAGCTATGGTTGAGTGATAGAGCTCCAACCTTGCAGCAACTCAAGGCATCACTGACGAAACAATTATTTATTGAACATGCAGATGTCAAGGGTGAGATGTCAGCTCGCATCAGGCAGTTTTTCAGGAAGTGGGAAGCATATGTTCTCACCTTGCCTGTTGGAGTACAAAGACAAGTGGTGGCACCTTTTGCAACGGCTCCCTATTTTCTAGAGGAGCAATTGAGGGGGAATTGGTGTTTTATGTGATGTATGTTGCTTTGCATAATGTGAAGATAGGCCAAGGAGAACAGGGTTGGTTAGGTTAGTTAGAAGGGGAATGTTTTAAGACAATGTTTTGTTGGAAAATATAAATAAAAAAATGTTAGAGAACTTGGAGACAGAATATGAGAAAAAAATTCTAAGTACACAATGAGAAAATATATTTCATCTCTGTCAGATTATGTATGTTACTGATGTCTGTAATGTAACAGGTTTATTGTTGTACTTCAAGCTTATCTAAATAAATAAAATATTGAAAAAAAAAAAACCGCACACAGAATCTTTCTCCTGCTATTTACCTCTTGGATATGCACTGAGACAACTTTTCTATTATAGATTTATTTTGCAGTGGAAGTGGTGCACACGTATTTCAGGAACAGCTTCATCAAAAGCTCAGCTTATTAAACTGAACAACAAAATAACTGGAGACTTTTTGAACTATTAACTAAACATATTTAAAAATATAAACAATTTTTTTCTACTAATCTTAAATGCTATCACTGTTGTTGCTGTAATACTTTGATACAAACTTGTTCTTAAAGATCATTGCTACCAATATACTACTGGTTTGTAGCTGAGCAAGGAATATCCAGGGGCATAGCAACATAGGAGGTGGAGCCATGTTCACTGAGGGGAGGAATTTGGGAAAGTGGGCAAAACAAGATGTTACATTGGTGTGGTGGGGAGGATCAGGGCATGTGTTTGCTGTTATTAGCAAAATGGGAAATTTAATAGGTGTTAGGTAGCTACTGAAGGGACAATGGGCTATGACCATCCTACAAGATGTTGGACTTTTGAGAGCTCTGTTTGTGATGCATATTTCAGATCTTCCCTCTTAGGCCTAATCTCCATTGCTGTTGTAAACTGTGTAAATGTGTGGTAATATAACACATCTCCATAGTCTCTAATGGAAAAACTTATCACCGCTAGTTTACACAGTTTACAACAGAAATGGAAATTATGCCTTAGTTTTTCTGATATTGTATTACTTATTACTTAAGTAATTACATTTTCAGTATAGGTGGAAGTTTTAAATTGAAAAAGCAGCTATTTTAAATGATAAAATGTAAAAGGTCAACAGGAAAGAAACAATGGCACTACTCAGAATTGATAATGTATAATAAACATTCCCCTTTTCCCCAATAATAATGGGTATATTGTATATTAGTGTATTCAAATATTAACAATCTATTAGGGATTGGCGCTTGTACCTATTTACAATCTATATAGAGAATCAGTAAAGAACTGACGAAAGGGTACAAATATAGCACTCATGTACGTGAAGAAATAACGACAAAAAATAAACTAAACTGAAATATAACTTTTACTAGATCATTTAAAAACAGGGGTTTGACACACATTTAAAATAAAATTTGGTCTACTACCATGTAGCCAGAAAGTGTAGGTACTGGATCTTGAGAGACAAAACAGCCTTGATATAGGTTACTCATAACGGTAATAATAAGGTATAGTAGTTAGGCTTTTCCTAACTCAGACATTTGTCTCCTTTTAGCTGACTCAATTATTTAAACCACTCCAACGGTAATAAAAATGTATAGTAGTTAGGTTTTTCCTAACTCAGACATGGGTCTCCTTTTAGCTGACTCACTATTTAAACCACTCCAATGGTAATAACAAGGTATAGTAGTTAGGCTTTTCCTAACCCCAATACGGACACTTTATATTTCTCTGTTTTAATACAGGGTCGTATTTACCATCTTCCTACAAAGGGTAATAACAAGATATCATAGTCAGGCTTTTCCTGACCTAGATATGGATCGAACACGATTTACTAATTTATCATCATATCTGGTATTAATAAGGTAACCAATCAGGCTTTTCCTGACTTATAAGCTGAAACGAATCTATATCTAGTTTACAAACTAGTGGTCATTTCCAGTATTAATAAGGCATAAATCAGTTTCTTAGGATATATAGATAAGCAAAAATCACGTCACAATTATATGTGACAACTATCAAGTGGCACAATTCACTGGCCTGTCAGACCTCCATATAATAGGGTTACTCTGTATACTATGATACTATAGATCACTATAACCTGAACCTAGCTGACATATATTTATATTTGGTGTCTGGATTACTGATATAACGTTAAACTGATAATCTGTCTGTAAAAAACTCTGTTATTTCAGGCCAGAATCTGGATGTCCCAGTGTCAAACACATACAGAGAATCTGACAACAAGAAGTTGTAGTCCAACTAACTATATTTACTGTACTTATGATAATCTTAATTGCACAACCTCACATACTTTGTATCGGTACCTCAGTTATTGGTAATGTAGCATATATCTTAGTGGACCCGGACAATTTGTAATTATCCCGGCTGATTTGTGAGTACCCATATTTGTAACATCAGCTAGTCACCTTCACACGGGACCTAATACCAATCCTAACAAGGCTGTTTTGTCTCTCAAGGGCCAGTACCTACACTTTCTGGCTACATGGTAGTAGACCAAATTTGATTTTAAATGTGTGTCAAACCGCTGTTTTTAAATGATCTAGTAAAAGTTATATTTTAGTTTAGTTTATTTTTTGTCGTTATTTCTTCACGTTCATGAGTGCTATATTTGTACCCTTTCGTCAGTTCTTTACTGATTCTCTATAGAAAATGTAAAAGGTAAAAGAGCCATTTGTAAGCAATTAATTAAACTCCAGCAGGTAAAATGGATCACATTAAAGTAGAGAACATTTTACACTGTCCCTTAAATCTTTCTGTGTTATCTCATAACTCTGGCAGTATATCACTGATGGGATTTTTTTCTATCTTGTACAGTAGTTAGTTTGTACTTAATGAATATGAGTTACTGATAAGCAGCAGTAATAGTGACACACTATAAATGTAAAATCTAGACATCTGAAAATATATGTCATACATTAATTAGAGTTAAATAAACAAGAATCTAAATAATTGCATTATGTAATCAATTAATAACAAATAATAAGAACTCATAATATTGTTCCATTTGAATACAGAAATATTATTACAAGCTTTGAAAATAAGCTAATTTAATTGTGTGGATAATATTATTATCAACTAAAAAGAAAAATGATGTAATCCTGGAAGCTGCTGTATTGAACTAGAAAATGATAAATTCAGTAAGCTCCTAGAAAACCCAATTAAAATTATTGAAGTCTGAAAAATATTTTTACTGCTCCAGTTATTTTTCAAAAGACATATTCATCAAACTTGCTTTCTTGTTTTTTTTTTATTTTTTATAAAACAAGCATTATTTGTTTCACTCATGCTATAATCAAACACAGTTTTTGTTACCTTTTGAATCCTTACACACTAGCCTGTGCAATTTCAAACTACAGTACTGTATGTGGATAGGCTGACAAAATATGCAACGTTTTTTAAGTATTGTGCATTGCATTTAAACATCTATGTTTAGTGTGTGTGTGTGTGTGTGTATGGGGGTCTATGATTTTCATTGGCCAGGTCTCAATAACTTATTCATGAAACTAATATGTTGTTGAAACAATAATGATAAAAGTGTGGACATAGGCTTACCTGTGTACCTATGCATAGAAAGTGTGGAATATACAATGTAATTAACTACAGTATATGAAAGTACATTACAAAAAAATTTTGGTAATGGGTTAAAAAAGTCCACATTTAGTCCAGAATTTAGCAAATTAAAGTGCATTATCATTTTCATTTCAAAGGTTTTTCTTTCCATGGTGTTTTTGACGTTGCCTTTGAGAATCTTGATTTTGAGGTTTTGGATGGAGTGGTAAGGTTGGGTGAAATGGTGACCACCAGGGGGTACAGTATTTTGTTTCACAGTGGTTTTTTATTGAATGTCTGTGTAAGTTCATTCAAAAGGTACAGTTTTTGGCTTGTTTCTCCAATATAATATCCCACTTGTTTACTTGACTGGGAAGGGCTCAAAAGTGTATATAGGTGTATTGAGCAATTATACTTTTTTATTGGACTAACTATACATTTATAAGATGACAAGCTTTCAGAAGAATGTCTTCCTTTTTCTGAAGCAATACTGACCAAAAAAACAAATTTCACAAAACACACCAAAAACATTAAAATAAACTATTACACTCATATATGTTTATGCACACATACATCTATACTCATATATACACATATATAAAATATATACTTTTTTATTGGACTAACTATACTATTATAAGATGACAAGCTTTCGGTCAGAATGTCTTCCTTTTTTCAAGTCTGAAGCAATACTAAACAATTTGATGGAATTTACAGATTATATCTTAAAACACAATTTTCTCTGAACTAAGTAAAAATTGACAAAAGTATTTGTTAGCCACCATTCTTTGTTTTAAATGTAATAGAACAGAAACAACACTTTTGATTTATGACTTCACACTTAATTTAAACAGTAAAAAAATAGAATGGCATGGACTAATATATTGTACCACAGCCTTTGTAGACAATAACTGCAATCAAGTACTTTCTGTAGATCTGAGTCAGATATCTATACTTTTCAACTGGGACTTTAGCCCACTCTTTGAATCAGCCAATAGAATGAGAGCTGCATAAAACCTATTGGCTGATTTGAACAGCCAATAGCATTTTAGCAGTTCTAATTCCTATTATCTGATTCAAAATGTTCAGCCAACAGGAATGCAAGGGACGCCATTTTGAAGTGGGATAGCCCGCCTAACATTAAACTGTCAAAGTATGCAATGATTCCTTGGCCAGCACTTTCCTATTCAATTACCATCTACAAATTAGATATATGACCACCAGGGGGTAAAAACATCAAAAACACAGCAGAAATTCATGAGTGCACACCTGTAAAGTCAAAAATTGTTACTTTATTAACTACCATCATCTAGAGCAAAAAAAAAAACATACTCAAAATACCCTAACTAAAAAAAAAAAAAATATTAAAACAAACCTATGGCCATAGGAAAAAGAACCTATATGGCATCAATCCAACATATATATGTATAAATTCCCTAGGTTAAATACCTTAGTAAGGAAACAGATTAAATTCAATACATATAAGTATGATCTGTGTAGAAGAACTGAGGTCATAATTATATATATATATATATATATATATATATATACAAAACACGGAAGGGAACTACACTCTCATACTAGACCTGGTACACATCCCATGAACCTGCAACATGCTCAGCCCTGGGTGCCACTGGCACTCACAGGAAGCTGTGCTGTTCCCAGAGTCACAGGCAGTTAACCCCAATCAGGTCTGGGTGCAAGAACCATAGGGAAAATTACAAAACAAATTAATACAACACACAGAGAAAACCCAGCACTCACTTACAAGCTCTCAGCTAAGATTTAAAAGCAAAAATGGAAAGGTTAGTTACCGCATCTGGCCAAATGGGACAATCCCAGGTACCTTGTCAAGGTCCTTTCCAATACCTGGGACCCTAAAACAGCCACACAATGCAAGCTTTCAAATCCAAACAAGCTGGGAATAAGGGAAGGGTGCACAGGAATATGTAATCACCCTAGATATATACAAAACACGGAAACTGCAACATGCTCAGCCCTGGGTGCCACTGGCACTCACAGGAAGCTGTGCTGTTCCCAGAGTCACAGGCAGTTAACCCCAGTCATGTCTGGGTGCAAGAACCATAGGAAAATTACAAAACAAATTAATAGAACACACAGAGAAAACCCAGCACTCACTTACAAGCTCTCAGCTAAGATTTAAAAGCAAAAATGGAAAGGTTAGTTACCGCATCTGGCCAAATGGGACAAGCCCAGGTACCTCGTCAAGGTCCTTTCCAATACCTGGGGCCCTAAAACAGCCACACAATGCAAGCTTTCAAATCCAAACAAACTGGGAACAATGGAAGGGTGCACAGGAATATGCAATCACCCTAGACATATACAAAACACAGAAGGGAACTGCACTCTCATACTGGACCGGGTACACATCCCATGACCTTGCAACATGCTCAGCCCTGGGTGCCACTGGCACTCACAGGAAGCTGTGCTGTTCCCAGAGTCACAGGCAGTTAACCCCAGTCAGGTCTGGGTGCAAGAACCATAGGAAAATTACAAAACAAATTAATACAATACACAGAGAAAACCCAGCACTCACTTACAAGCTCTCAGCTAAGATTTAAAAGCAAAAATGGAAAGGTTAGTTACCGCATCTGGCCAAATAGGACAAGTCCAGGTACCTCATCAAGGTCCTTTCCAATACCTGGGACCCTAAAACAGCCACACAATGCAAGCTTTCAAATCCAAACAAACTGGGAACAAGGGAAGGGTGCACAGTAATATGTAATCACCCTAGACATATACAAAACACGGAAGGGAACTGTACTCTCATACTGGACCGGGTACACATCCCATGACCCTGCAACATGCTCAGCCCTGGGTGCCACTGGCACTCACAGGAAGCTGTGCTGTTCCCAGAGTCACAGGCAGTTAACCCCAGTCAGGTCTAGGTGCAAGAACCATAGGGAAAATTACAAAACAAATTAATACAATACACAGAGAAAACCCAGCACTCACTTACAAGCTCTCAGCTAAGATTTAAAAGCAAAAATGGAAAGGTTAGTTACCGCATCTGGCCAAATGGGACAAGCCCAGGTACCTCGTCAAGGTCCTTTCCAATACCTGGGACCCTAAAACAGCCACACAATGCAAGCTTTCAAATCGAAACAAACTGCGAACAAGGGAAGGGTACACAGAAATATGTAATCACCCTAGACATATACAAAACACGGAAGGGAACTGCACTCTCTTACTGGACCGGGTACACAACCCATGACCCTGCAACATGCTCAGCCCTGGGTGCCACTGGCACTCACAGGAAGCTGTGCTGTTCCCAGAGTCACAGGCAGTTAACCCCAGTCATGTCTGGGTGCAAGAACCATAGGGAAAATTACAAAACAAATTAATACAACACACAGAGAAAACCCAGCACTCACTTACAAGCTCTAAGCTAAGATTTAAAAGCAAAAATGGAAAGGTTAGTTACCGCATCTGGCCAAATGGGACAAGCCCAGGTACCTCGTCAAGGTCCTTTCCAATACCTGGGACCCTAAAACAGCCACACAATGCAAGCTTTCAAATCCAAACAAACTGGGAACAAGGGAAGGGTGCACAGGAATATGTAATCCCCCTAGACATATACAAAACATGGAAGGGAACTGCACTCTCATACTGGACCGAGTACACATCCCATGACACTGCAATCTGGTGTCTAGTGATGCAGGAAGTCATAATTACTAGCTTGCCTGCATACAAGTTGTAATTTGTCTGTTAGAGTCAATTCTCCCTGCATTTTTGCTGCTTCTACACTTGATTGCCATTTTTAATGTGATTTCAAGAGTAACAGTCTCCACAGTTATGGCTGCACAGACAAAGCAAAGACTTAATTTGGAAAGAGGAATACAGGGCAAAAATGAAAATCAAATTATAGGGACCATCAAACACTTAAGTCAAAGCAACACAGAACTATTGCAGCAAAAGTGATAGCAGAACTCAATATCCACCTTGAAGACCCTGTTTACAGAAAAACAGTCCAAAAAGAACTTCACAAAGCCAACATCTAATGAATAGCTGCTATTGCTAAACCTTTATAAAACGTGGACAACTAAAGACTGGAAATGAGTGATATGGTCCAATGTGTCCTAATTTAAATTATTCCAAACAGCATGTACGGTTTGTGTATGGAGAGACCCCAGGGAAATGTATAATTCAGACTGTTTGGTTCCAACTGTCAAACATGAGGGGGGATCTGTGATGACATGAGTGTTTGGCTGACCACATCAGAATTCTAAATGTTCTGGTTACTGCCAGCAAGTACTTGGAAATTCTAGGTGATCAGATGCATCCTATGGTCCAAATGTTGTTTCCCAACAATGATTCAATTTTTCAAGATGATAATGCGCCATACATACAGCCATAAATTTTCAGTCTTAGGGGTCAATTTATCAAAGTGTCAACTGAAAATTAAATTCCACATCGTATTTGTTGCAAGATTAATCCGCCGTAGTTATCAAAGCATCAAGATCGGCAAATGTTGAAATTTGTGATGTAAAATACGATCCCGCTATCTCAATCCAACGCAGATCGATGCTTGCATCATTACAGATGTTTCAAATTCACATTTGACTCTATTTGACACTTTTCCCAATTTATAACACATTTAACAGGTACGCTCACGTCTATTCCGACGCAGCTTACCTAGTTTTCAATCTGCCACCTTTGAGGTCGTGGATGCCATAGAACTCAATGGGAGTCTGAAAAAACAGAAAGCTTATGTCCGATGCTGCAAGAGAATTAAGTATATTACATAATAAAATTAAAGTAGAAACTATTAAAATTGTATACCCTTTCTAAATCAAACAATATTATTGCTCCACATTTGGTGCACTAGTAGATATTGGGATAAAAATGAAAAATACATTACTACTTATGGATTATGGTAAAAATGTGTCTATCATTACAAAGCAAGGGGACAATATTATTTCTACAAATTTGTTGAAAAGGTTTGCCCCAAACTTGTCCACTAATAAATATATAGAGATAAAAAAGAAATAAATCCACAACATAATATAGCAAACTTCATTTTTATTTATTTTTTGTGACAAATCTATGTGCACCATGTTTAAGCCATGTAATGCAAGTCGCACTCTCCACTTCACACCAATTTTTATGCAACACTTTTCACACCAATTATCTCCTAAACAAACCACACACTAGTGAATTTTTCAACCACTTTGATTGGAATATGCATGATTTATGACATCAGCCAATTTGATTTAAATACACATTTTAAACTATCACTAACAAATCAAAAAGCTTGATACTTGTGTCATTGATCACTCATCAGAACTTGTAAGTGCCATTTGTTACATTGTGTATTATACTTTGAAAGTATGTATATGTGAATTTAGAATTAAAGATAAACATTGATGCTGACATTAGGACACACACTGTAATATTTTAGACAAGGATTTTATAATTCAAATTGATGTTTGAATCAATATAATCTTAAACCGATAGCTCAAAGGGATAGCCCACCTAACATTAAACTGTCATGATTCAGATACAACAGAAATTAAAATCACCTCTTTACTGTCATGCTATTTTCAGTGTATTTATTCCTTCTGTTGAATTTATTTTTCAGTAAGAAATGTCATCTTACATGCCAGCCCATTTTATAACACCTGTGAAGGGGTGGTTTTTAAAACTAGATTGCAATGGGTTACACAGGTACAGAGAGAAAACTGGTCCAGCTCTTAAAATATCCATTAATTGTGAATAAATACATATGATACCCTGATTAAATGTTATATTTTCAATTATTCCTGGCCAGAATAATAATAAATTTATACTATATACATATAGTGGTATAAATAAACACAGAGATATGAAAGACAACATTGTTTAGAATAAAATAAGGACTTTAGGGACATGTAAATATGTTTGCAAAAGATTTCTGACATACACACACACACACACACATATATATATATATATATATATATATATATATATATATATATATATATATATATATATATATATATATATATATATAAAAGGAGCAATAGGTCCAGCACAAATAACAGTTCAGAGTTGTTTAGCAAAGTACACGGTAGCCAGAGGGTCCTGCTCACCTCTCATATATAAGTCCAAGAGGAAAAAAATGAATGGCTCCAGCACTGTTTCTTTAAAAGTGAAAAAACCTTTATTAAGGTGACATAATGAACAGACAGCAACGTTTCGGGTAACGCAGACCCATAATCATGCTATATATATATACACACACACACAAGTATGTGTAAAGATATATGAAAAAATTCTAGCATTAATAATCATTTATATAAAAAATATGAGATAAAAGCATATCATGACTTCTAGAAATACTAATACACATTCATTTATGTGAAAGTATCATATAACAGATTTTTTTGTATAACAAATAAATATAAAAATAACTTTCTATGAGATATTGTTTGTTGAGGTATAAATATAGCTATTTCTTGGACATTAACAGTTGAAAAATAAAAGATTAGCTTTAGAGAAATGTGCTTGTTCATGGACAGTAATGAAATGGTATAAATAAAGTTGGGAAAAACTTGAATAACCGCAACATCAATGACTGTTAGTTAACAACAGTCCGATGCGCATCATACCGTACTTGACGGCTTTTTTGATAAATAAAGGTATCAGATTCAGATTCACATCAGCGATGTCTTGCGAGCGTATTGACGCCGGCGAATGCACCAAGATTGACGCTTTGAGAAATTGACCCCTTAAGGTGAGGAATACCAAGATGAATTTAACATCTTCCCTGGTCAGTTCAATCACCTGAATTTAATATTATTAAACCACTGTGGGAACTTTTGGTGAGCAGCGTGAGAGGCAGATTCCCTCCTCCAACATCTTTGAAGCAATTGGCAGATGTTCTGATGACAAATGATACAATATTCCACTGGAGATTATTACAATGTTGCATGAATCTATACCAAGAAGGTTAGAAGCTGTATTAAAGGCAAATAATGGTCCAACACCTTATTAATATAAAAATATCTCCTATTTCCCAGGTGTTCACATTATTTTGTTCTCCCACTGTATAACTCTTGCTATGCTTGCTGCCTCTGGCCCTTAGGCAATCTGTCAAAATCAGAATTTTCTTCCGATAAAAATACCTCACAACAGTCATATAAATCATAAAAGATAGGTTGGCCCCAGTCTTGATTAATAATTTATTTCTACGTTCTAGAAAAACGATACCAAGCATTCTCCTAAAATCAGTTTTCATGGATGAGCAACACAAATACATCACCATGAGGGCATGAATGTTCATACAATGTTTAAACAACTGAAACAGCCATGAGTACATGTGTTGGCTCAAAGTAAATAATTTTTAATTAAAAATCCTACAATCTTGATACATATTTCAATATATAGCATTGTTACTAAATTTAATTACAGAATGTTCTTAATGGCTGGAGTAATATAACTGCATATAATCATAACATATACTAATGTATTACTATTCCAGTCAACACAAAAAGATTTCGGAAAACCTTAATGGAAACTATTATTATAATTTATTTATTTTATTCAAATTAAAACATATTTTAAAATATCTTTATATAATAAATTGGATTATTAAGCTGATGTAGAAAACAAAAGACTAATTTTGTGAATCTATAAATCAGACTTTCTATTCATATAGCGTAAAAAAGTGTTAAATAAATTATGATCTTGTTCCTTACAGTAGGATGAAGGTATTGATAAGTGTTTCCCGTATAAAAGTAATAAAAAAAGTTTTAAATCTAATGGCATTTACAGTTCAAGGTTTGAAAGAAAAACACATATATAGTGGTTCTTTTTTTATGCTGAATTTTCTTTTCTGAGATCAATAGTTTTTTTTTTGTATGTCTAAGAATAGCTGAAATAGGCGCACTACTAAATCAAAGAATAAAGAACAGTTCCTATAGTCTAGAGTGAGTTTAATAATGTTAGGAGTCAGTCAAAGTGATACATAGAGGTTTCGGTCCCAAAGCCTGGGCTCACCTTGTGTGTTTCTCTTTTCTAAATGGATTAGCTTTCATCCAGAGAGACTGGAAATAGGATTACATATATATGAAACTTTACCATGAACTTTAGTACAAGAGGTTTTCATAAACACTACAATAAGGCTCTCTTGCTAGAGAAATATAAAGTTGTTGAGACAAAATCTCCTTTATAGATGATACAACTAAGTGACCTTGAATTTTCAGATATTATAATAGTTAAATGCTTTTCTAAAGAAAAACTAAATCAATAAAACTACTCTAACAATCAAAAGTCTATGTTTGAATACTGCAATAAAGTGATGTGTTGCTTTTAATAGTTGCTCTTTCATCCTCTTGAGGAATTGAGTCTATACCATTTCAAGGCAACCTCAGCTTTAAAAGACCACATTGATGCACAGATTAATAGTAAAGTCTAATCATTTAGCTTAGTGTCATGGGAATATGTACAATTAATGTGATTAAAAATGTTATTTTCCCAAATAAGGCCAACAGTCTTAATAAACTGCAGATCTAAATATAAAATGACTTAGCTAATGTCAATATGCAGTGCACAAAGAATTACATAACTATATTTATATTATTGTTTTATTTGTAAAAACAAACATACCATTGTATTAATTATAATGCATAGTCAATGTTTTGAGAAATGCTATTTACCAACACTTCATTAACAGTACATTCTAATTAAATAATAATAAAATTCTATCACCTAGATTATGAGTTTTGTGTTATGAGGGGTGCGGTGCTGACGAGCAGTTTATGCTCACCGCTCACTTGCAGACAGCGCTGGTATTACGGGTTTTTAGAAACCCGACGTTAACCGCAAAAAAGTGAGCAAAGAGCAAAATTTAGCTCCACATCTCACCTCAATACCAGCGCTGCTTATGTTAGGGGTTAGCTGGTAAAACGTGCTTGTGCACAATTTCCCCATAGGAATCAATGGGGCAGAGCCGGCTGAAAAAAAAACCTGCAAAAAAGCAGCGTAAAGCTCCTAACGCAGCCCCATTGACTCCTATGGGGAAATACTTTTTTTTTGTTTTCAAACAAGCTTTATTTGTGAAAAAAAAAAGGAAGCTTTACAACAGAGTAATAGTGCAAAATATCAATACATAAGTCAACAAGATGTTCATATGCATATTATTATTGTATTGTACAAGGCATTAGTGTTTGAACACTAGGTTGTTATAGCTTCTTTAATGCTGGACTTTGAGCTTGTTACAACGAGTAATGAAACCCGTTGTGTGGGATAATTAACATATGTATGGTAACATGTTCATTGAAATTTAACACCAGGATTATACATACTGTAACATTTATGACCTCAGCTTTTTCCAACATTTCGCTGAGTCTCAAGTTCCTGAGGTTGTCGCCCTTACGGGTGTAGGGCAAGTTAAAATGAGATTATGTAAAAGAGGTGTTAATATTCAAGAGAGTAGAGGAAGAGGGAGAGGGAGGAAGAGAGAGAGGGGAGAGGGAGAGAAGAGAAAGAGAAGAGAAGAGAAAAAAAAAAAAAGAAGGGGGGGGGGGAGGGAGGGGGAGGAGAGAGGAAAGGGAGAGGGTGTGGGGGAGGGGGAAGAGGGGATAAAAGGGAATGCAGTCTGGTAAGAGGAGGGAGGGGAGTCAGAAGGCAAGGGTTGCCTTGTGTCAGTTGTCGTAAGCTGATTTCTATTAGTTCGACAGGTGCCTTTCTTACTTTGCTTTATAGTCCCCTACCCGCCCAAGTCAGGGCCATCATCTCATGAGTAGCAAGTTTGCCAATCCTAAGGTAGTGATATCTTTCAAGGTTTAGTAAGTCCCCTACCCTGACTCTCCATTCTGACAGTCTTGGTGTCCGGGCTGTTTTCCAGTATTTAGGGATCAGGCCCTTTGCGCCGTTCAACATGAGCAGAAACAGTAGATATTTGTGTTCGCCCGTTATTTTGGGGAGATCGTGGTAGATCAGGTATGAGGGTTTCGGTGGAATGATTAATCCCAGAATTCTGCTCATGTCTCCCAGCACCTCCTCCCACTAGGAAACTACGCATGGACAGCTCCACCAGATGTGGAGAAGAGTTCCCTCTCCCCCACATCCTCTCCAGCACCCCCCGTTTGCGTGGGGTTAGATTTTTTGTAGTCTGTGGGGAGTGAGGTACCATCTACTAAGCAATTTATAGTGGGCCTCCTGCAGTTTCATGGATATGGACGCTCACCTAGGTCTCCCAAAGATCTTAAGCCAGTCCCCATATTCTATCTCCTGTCCCAACTCATCCTGCCAAGCCATTGTGTAGCTCGGAAGGGTGATTCCTTCCCTTGATATAAGGAGTTTGTAGATCCTTGAAATGAGGTGGGTTGGTGTTTGTGACATCACGCAAAGGATCTCTAATGGTGATCTATTCCTAGATAGTTCCGTCTTATCTTTGTGTGTGTCAAAGTAGTGTTTTATCTGAGTCGTCCTAAACCATGAGGTGAAAATGTCTGGGGCCCACTCCACCAGCTCCACCTGGGTTTTGAGCTTCCCCTGGTGCAGAATATTAGTTATAGAGATCTCCCGCAGTGTGTAATGTGTTCCCACAGCATGCGGGACGTTCTCGATTTCCAAATCCGGGTTTTCCCGTATGGGTGTGTTTGGTGAGTGTAGTGAGGATAGCTGTGGGCCTACACTAATTAGTCTGTCCCATGTTGAAAACACTTCCGCCAGTAAGGGGAACTGCGGTATTATGGATGGGCGATTTTTAGCTGAGACCCAGGCCTGTGCTCCCGTGTTGCTGCGCTTCATAATATCATTATCTATCTGCACCCATGCTTTATTGCGTAGGTTCTGACTCCACTCCACCAATCTTTGTAAAGATATGGCTCGTTGGTATTCCCTCAGTAGAGGTATACCCAGCCCCCCCCTGTCTCTGGGCAGGTAGGTAGTTTGCCTTTTAATTCTGGGCTTTATCCCGTTCCAAATGTAGGACTCGACGGCTGACTGTATTTGCTGGATGAATGGTATCATTGGGGTAATCGGTACTGTTTGCATGACGTATAACACCCTTGGGAGGATGTTCATTTTAACTACACTCGTTCGCCCCATCCACGAGATGGTTTTATTTTTCCAGTTATTTAGGTCTTTAATAACATCGTCCCGAATGAGTTTATAGTTGATCTCCGCGATTTCATGTATGTCGGGAGAGATAAGAATCCCCAGATATTTGATAGTATGTTGTGCTATCTTTATGGGGCACTCTGTCAGATGGGGGCCAAAGGTCTCTGCTGGTTCTGTGATATTCAGTACCTCTGATTTCTGAGGGTTCAAGAGGAAGTTCAAGACCTCGCCGAAGGCAGAGAACTCCATCAGGGCTTCCCTCAGTGAATTGGTGGAGTCCGATAGTGTCAGTAGGACATCGTCCGCGTACATAGAGAGCTTATGCTCTGTCCCTTCAATCGCGAAACCCTTAATACGAGTATTCGCTCTGATTTTGCTCGCCAAGACTTCAATTGTGAGGGCGAATAAGAGCGGCGATAGGGGGCAGCCCTGCCTGGTCCCGTTTCTGATATCAAAAGTTTTTGAGAGCATGCTGTTGACTCTGATTTTGGCGTTTGGTTTCGAGTATAGGGACATAACCATATTTATAAAGCTATTCCCAAACCCGAACCTCCTCAGCGTTTGGCGAATGAAAAGCCAGTTCACCCGGTCAAACGCTTTTTCAGCGTCCGTTGTGACCAGGGCGAGTGGCTGATGGTGAACTTGGGCATACGTAATCATTTGCAATATTTTCAGGGTATTATCTCTCGCCTCGCGGGCTGGAACAAATCCTACTTGGTCAGTTGAGATCAAGGTTGGCAGTTGAGGCGGTTGGCTATGACCCTGGCAAGGATTTTCACGTCCGAGTTCAAAAGTGAGATCGGACGATAGCTTTCCGGTTTGTCATGCGGTTTGCCAGGTTTAGGAATTACTGTAATATATGCCTCTAGCATAGTGCTTGGTAGGCTTGGGGAGTTTGATAGGGCCTGGAACATCCTTGACAACTCTGGAGCTAGGATGTCAACATATTTTTTATAATATTTAAGGCCGAAGCCGTCTGGTCCTGGGCTTTTTCCCGTAGGAAGATCTTTAATTGCTTGTTTAATCTCTGTAAGAGAGACAGGGGAGTCCAAAATTTCTTTGTCATCCTCTGTGATTTTGTGGAGCTCAGCTTTTTCAAGGTACTCTACTATTTTCGCATCTTCCTGTTCCCTCCCTCCTAGATTCTCAGCTTCGCTGTTTGACTGTTTTATGTTATACAACGATTGATGATACTTTCTGAAGGTATTCGCTATTGAGTTTGCGTCTGTTTTAATATTCCCTTCCTCGTCTGACATCTGGTGGACATGGGATTTGAGTTTTTTACGTGCTAGTGCCCTTGCTAATAATTTCCCAGCCTTGTCTCCTTGCTCATAGTACAATTGCCTTAATTTTAGCACTTGTTTTTGGTATTCTTCTTGTAGGAATTTAACCAGTCCCTCTCTAGCTATGATCAGTATTCTTGTGAGTGTGTCATCTATTGGCTGCTCTTTGTGGTTAAGTTCTGCCTTCTCTACCTGTGATAATAGAGTTTGATATCTCTCCCGTCTTGCTTTCTTAAGTCTTGCTACCCTACTGATGAGTATTCCTCTGATGGTGCATTTGTGTGCTTCCCAAATCGTTGTGTCTGGTATATGGTTGTCTGCATTAAGGTGGAAGTATTCGATGATGGCCTTATTTAACTCTGCACTGAATAGTGGGTCGTCTAAAAGAGTGTCATCTAACTTCCATATATAGGGCGTAATTGGGACAGTGGGCCACAGGATAGAGCACCCCACTGGCGCGTGGTCCGACCAGGTTATTGAGTAGATGTTGCTGCTTTTAGTAATAGTAAGGCCTATCGAGTCCGTAAAAAGATGATCAATTCTAGTATACTTTCTGTGAGGGTGTGAGTAGAAAGTATAATTCCTAGCTGAGGGGTGGTGTGTCCTCCATACGTCGTGTATGCCTAAATCTGTTAGAGAAGTGATAATACGTTTCAAAGTCTTATGCGGGACGCTAGAGAGGCCATCTGATGTGTCCACCAGTGGGACGAGAGATGCATTAAAGTCACCCCCAACATACAGGGTACCCACCTTTAATTCTAGAATTTTACGGATAATTCTTGGTAAGAAGAGGTGCTGGGAGTGATTCGGGCAGTAGATGTTTGCTAAAGTGATGGGTCTATGGTGTAGTAACCCTGTAACCACTAGATACCTGCCGTCCGGGTCTTTATATGTTTGGATACTCTGGAATGGTGTGTTAGCACTGAAAAGTATTCCCACCCCATTCTTTTTGTGAGGCCCCGAAGCGAAGATAGTATTAGGGTAGCGGTGTGAGTTCCAATGTGGCTCCTGATTTGCTGAGAAGTGCGTCTCTTGCACAAATACTATGTCTGCGCCCATTCTATGCATATCTCTGACAATTATGGAGCGTTTAGAGGGGCTGTTCATACCCTTTGCATTAATAGTGATAAGCTCCACTGGTCGTGGGTTGCGCCTCCTCAGCCTTTGCGTCATTTTGTGTAGGATGTTGTGTAGGGTATAAGGGGTCTAGTGCAGTTGGGGTGAGAGGGTAGGGTAGAAGGGGGAAAGGGAGAGAGGGGAGTGAGAGAGAAGAAAAAAAACAAAAAAACAAAAAAAAAAAACAACCTAAAAGGGTGGAAGGGGAGAGTTGGAGAGGAGAAAGGGGAGAAAGGGAATGAAAGGTAGATGTAAGTGTGAAGATAAGAGGAGGAGTGTTAGTTAGGATAAGGAGGGGAAGTGGATCAGTAGGGAGAGGTGAATCCAAAAGTAGAGAGTTAGTAGGGTAAGGGGTTAATTGTCTTCACTGTGAAGACGAGAAGAAGCAATGGTATTGACTCTTACAATTACTTCAAAAAATCAGGGGGTAGTTGTCCCTGTTATTTTGCTGAAAATATGAACATATGTACATAACTTAGTAAATTAACGTTCTCTAGTTACACTGAATTTACTGGAGTGTTAGAGAATGAGTGCCAATGCAATGTAAACAAGCCATAATATCAATCAAACACAATGTACACTATTAAGATAAATGAACTGACATATAATTTCTCCTATTGCTTGCTCTTTCCTTTTTGTTATATAGATTGTGCCTGTCTTACGTTTAAGAGACATGCCTCCCCAATGCTTTGTGTTACTTCCCGGGAATGTACAGTTATTACAATTACATGGTTAACACTATGGAGGCCTCCCGGTTGTGTGCCACTAATTGAATTCCCTCTTTCCTATCCAAGGTGACTTGTCCTCATACATAGGGGGGGATGTGGGCGCTGATGTTGGGGTCTCTTTCAAAGTGTCAAGGTGGTAAGCATGCTCTTATGTTGAAAGTCAAACCAGGAACCCCGAGGGGAACCTGAGAGCGGGGTGCGCTAAGTGGATCAAACTATCGAAATAAACGAAATTGACCACAAACCATATGGCTCCTGTAAAGTCGGGCTAAATGGCTCCTATGAAGTCGGCCGAATTTTGGCAAAATTGTGAAACCAAGCGGTGTAAGCGGCTAAGCTCCTCTGGTTCTTGGAGTGAAGATTTCTGAAAATTAGGAAAAAAGAGGGCGCCACATAGCGTGATACTGTTGTTACAGGCTCAGAGAGACAAAGTATTCAGAAAGGCTTACCGAAAAGCTCTGCACCGTTCTGTGACCGGTGCTATCAGGCAGACTAACACTCTCAGTGGTTAGCACACTGGGTGGCCTCAGGTGTAATGCAGGCAGGTGGATCTCAGCGTTGCTTGATTGAAGTAACTCCACGGCTATGCAGCACGTATACTGCAGATTCCAGTGGGTATTAGAATAAAATAAAAACCTCTCCAGGTTAGATAAATGAAAGTATGAGACAACTTCCGTATAATAAAATTAAAATTTTTAATCCATACAAGATTTGCTACGCGTTTCTAGACCAATGGTCTTTTCCTCAGGCATAAAAACAAATGGATACAATTACAAACAAATTGAAACCTTAAAAAAAGGTAAATTTAAAAGCGGAAGTTGTCATAGTTTCGAAAAGAGACCAATCCTGACACAGTGGACCATGTGAATTTGATCAGCATTGATTGTGAACTCACTGTTGTGGTAAATTTATATCATTATATCACTAATAAATTTCTAAACTGTTTAAAGTCATGGATGTTCTTGAGATATTCAATGCTAAATGTATACAATGTAAAAACTGTAAAGACTAAAACAAAAACTAATAAATGATATTGACTACAGTTGCTTCTAGTAATTGTGAATGTGTAGAAGTTGATAGATGTTTGAAATATATATTTATATATACAACGTTTGTTCAAAAGAAACATGTGATGTTTATTGGAACCTATTGTGAATAAAAGAAAATGTAAAATGTGATGTAAATTTAAAGAGCACGTAATTTAAATACAAATTGGAATGCAATTTATACAGGAATTTGGCTGATAATATGATTATAAACCTCACAGCTATGGAAACGGATCAGCTTAAGTTTTTGATATTTTTGATAATGGGTGGCTCTTATAGGACCATCAGATTACTTGTGATTTCTAGATGTTGAAATCGGAATTCATTGTCTAATTTGTCGGATTGATTTATGAAAAAATCATGTATGCATGTTCCTAAAACCGAGAGTCTTCTTGTGTGTGATGTATTTGATTCATTCTGGCAAATAGACTCAAAGGTCAAATGAATACGATTTGTTTAGTGTTACATTTAGCATGTAATTATTTAAAAAATATTATGTATTTCATTATGTATACAAACTATCTCAAAGGATGTAATATATATAAATGTGACCAATAGAACATATTTGTGTAAAATAGATTCATCAATAAATTTTAATTATTTTTTGATGACAAATAGATCAGGTTATTATTTAGGAATCTATTCTGATTTGTTAGACATGCTATATCATGTGAATATGAAAACAAATTTGGATGTGGTAGCCTATAGTGTAAACATTGTTTATATTGGTTACCAGTTTGGACCCACGATCAGATGGGCACCTAAAGAGTATTTGTATGCCTTATTGTGAATAAAATATATGTGTTTGCCATTCAATCTGTTAAGCAGAGTGCGTCGCTAGTATAAAGCAGTATATATTTGGTTGTGCTGTTAAATATATTTACCCTTCTGTAGGTTATAAACACTCGCCTGCTAGCAGATAAGAGTGTTATAATAGGCTTTTGGGGCGGATCTAAACTCGAGAGGCTAATGAATTTTATCAAGATGGACACATCATGATATATGAAAGTGTCATTTGGGTCTAGTATATAATGTGACAAAAAGCTGGTTAATATATCACTGGTCATCATGTTAGTTGGTGCCAGCTGGATAAAAGGGAGACTCAATTTTGGTCCCAATATGTAATATAAATATAAATCAATATGTCACTAATCGTCACGGTTGTGATATTGATCCATAACATATTATTCGAAATCTAAAGCTGAAGTAGAATTTTAATGTTGGTGATAGTTTTTGGTCTAACAGTGATGAATGTCATATTATTTAGTGTATTTATTGATGTATCTGGATGTTAATTGAATGCTGCTAAGTCTAAGTTGGCATTTAAACCTTCGGGAAATAATGTTTTTAGCTTAAAAATCCAGAAGGTTTCTCGTTGTCTGAGTTTAGTGGTTCTGTTATAATCAGCTGACCTAGGAATGAGATCTATGGGAATAAATTTGAAAATGTGAGGGTTGCCTTGGTGTTTGGCTAAACAATGTGTTGGGATACTGTGTTTGATTTTCATTTTTTTACAATTTTTACAGTTACGAAAATGTTCTCCCCACCTTGTTTTGACCTTCCTGGAGGTGCGGCCTATGTATTGTAGGCCGCAGATACACTCTAACAGGTATACTACAAAAGAGGTGTTACAATTATAAAATCCCTGAATGGGATATGTGTCTCCGGTGGTGTGGGACTTGAAAGTTTTGGTGCCATGTTTAATGTATTGACAAGACTTGCAACCAGTTTTCCCACATTTGTAAACTCCCTGTAACCCAAAGATGCCCCTCTTGGATTTTGTACTGATCTTAGATTGTTGTTGGGTATGTTTGACAATTTTGCTAGGTGCTAATCTACTTCTCAGGGTTGGTGCTCTCCTGTAAACTATTTTTGGTCTGTCCTGTACAATATTTCTCAAAACTGGATCCCTTTGGATAACATGCCAATGTTTGTGTATGATCTGGTTTATTTTTTGAAAATGGTTGTTGTATTGAGTAATGAACATAATGTTACCCTGGTCTGTTGATGTATTCATTGGTTGATTCATTTTATTGTTGTTATTATTGGCTAGTATCTGATTCCTGTCTAATCTTTTTGTTCTAGTAAGTGCATTGTCTAAAATATGAGTGGGATAATTTCTTTCTATAAACCTATTGTATATAATCTGACTTTGTTCAAGAAAAATATTAAAATCTGAACAATTCCTCCTGATGCGCCTGAACTGACTGTACGGTACGTTGTTAATCCAACTCCTATGGTGATTACTATGGTATTCCAAATAGCTATTGCTATCCACATCTTTGAAAAAAGTTTTGGACATAATTGTCTGGTTAGGCCCCCAACTAAGTGTCAGATCCAAATAGTCTATTGATTCAGATTGTATATTGGCTGTGAATGTGATACCCATGTCGTTGTTATTAAGTCGTGTGATAAATTATTCGGCTGTTTCTATATCCCCGTCCCATATAAAAATAAGGTAATCTATATATCGGCCATAGAATACCAGGTTCTCCCCAAATTTCGCATGGTAAATATATACCTCCTCGAATAATCCCATAAAGAGATTAGCGAAACTTGGGGCAAACCTGGTACCTATGGCCGTGCCCCTAGTCTGTAAATAAAAACGATCTAAGTATAGAAAATAATTATGTTGCAAAATGTACTTAATGCATTCTATAATGTATGCTGCTTGTTCTTTGGGTAAATAGGGGTCTTGTTCCAAAAAATGGGAGATGGCTGTCAATCCTAGATCGTGGGTGATATTTGAATATAGGGAACTAACATCACAGGTGATCCATAATTTCTTTTTGTTGGTGAGAGTGAGATTTTGTAATAATTGTAAGAGGTGGGTGCTATCCCTAATATAAGACAGAAGAGTGGTTACGAATTTCTGTAAGAATTGGTCGATGTAAAATGATAAATTGTATGTTAGATTCCCTATCCCAGCTATAATAGGATGTCCGGGAGGGTTCTTTTTATCCTTGTGGATTTTTGGAAGATGGTAATAATGAGCTATACTCGGATTGTCTGTTGTAAGGAAATCTCGCTCTTCTTTGTTTAATATACCCTGTAATGAACCCTTGCCTATTAGTTTCTGATATGATAGTTTGTAAAGGGGGTTCGGGTCTCTAGGTAAAACTTGATAGTAATTAATGTCTCCTAGAATTCTCTCTGCTTCTTTGATGTAATCTTTATAATCCTGGATAATGATCCCCCCCCCCTTGTCCGCGTCGCGGATCACAATGTTTGGATTGTTCTGTAAACTGTGCAATGCTTTTTTATGTCTTTGAAAAGAATAGTTAGTCCTTTTAGCTGTTGTTTCTAATAGTTTCTCACAGTCCTCTAGAACCATGTTTTGATATAGTTCTATATATTTGTTATTAATATTAGTAGGATTGAAGTTAGATTTGTTTTTGACATTAGTATGTATATATCCTTCAAATAAATTATCAGTAAGATCTTCAATGTTAGCTGTGACACATGGTATTGAGTTATCAGGAGGCATGTTATCAGTTATTATGATCTGCGAATTTGTGTTATGTAATTGATCTCTACTTAATTTTTTGTTGGCGAAATATTTTTGTAGCGATAACTTGCGTGTAAAATTGTTCACGTCAACAAATAAATTGAAGATGTTTGGTGAGTTTGGTGGACAAAAAGACAGGCCTTTTTTCAAAACTCTTTTTTCTTCTATAGTTAGTGTATATGATGATAAATTGAATAATCCCTGATTTAATCTTTATAATTCCGCTTTCTTGGCGGTAAGGCCTCTGCCCCTCCTGCCTCGTTTTCTGATATGTGAGGTCTTTTTGCCGACCTTATTGGCAAGTTTTCCATTCTTGTATTGGGGCCTGTCCCTAAAAAAGGAGGCGGTGGGTTGCTGCTAGTACTTTCACCATCTCCTATCGTTAGGAGTGGGCTAAATCTGTTATTATGTTCATATTGTTCAAGATGTGTTGTTGGAGTTTGTGGATTATCACTGTTGTTCCAAAACTGATTATTTGATGAGTTAATGGTTGATTGTCTATAGTGATGTGGTGTGTCTCTGTGGTCATTATGGTCTTGTCTCTTATTATAATCCCCCTGAGATCTGTAATGTCTATTGGGGTTCCAGGTATTTTCCTGGTGTGATGTGACATGTGTACCTTTATGTTGATAGGCTTGGGCTGACTGGTAGGACATATTGTGAGAATCTTTGGTATTGAAATGTCTAAATTTGGGTTCTCTGTTTATGTTGGACATGTGTTCTCTATTTGAAGGTTGCTGATAGTTGTGTGGTTGATAAGAATGTGATTGATAAGACCCTTTTAGGGAAGGATGGTGGTTATGCTGATCTCTATTATGAGGCAATGACCAGTTTTGACTATATTGGCCTTCCTTGTGTGTTCTATGTTCAGGATCGAACTTGGGAGTCCTATTATTAAATGTGTTGTAATGTGTTGGATGATGAGAGCTAGGTCGATTTTGGATGGATTGTGGTTGTTTATAATAGTTGTTGTTACTCCTATTATGATATACCCTATTTATTCCCTGGTGCTTAGGGTGTGTAGAACTGTTTGAAAGTGTATTATCTTTATGATTGAAGGTGTATATACAGTTATTGATGTAATCTTCATGGTCCCTTTGTAGTTTTTTATTTTTGTTCTGGACAATATTTTCCTGGAACCTATCTGTACGTTCATTGATTTCTTTTAAAATTTTGCTATAGTCAGGATTTTGCTGATATACCCTAAGATCTGTTTGTATTTTTTCTATATTAGTGCTGCTCTGACTATAGAGTTGGCGTCTATGTTCAATTAAAATCTTCATTAAATCAAAAGAACACTCATTGAGTGCTTCATACCACTTTTGTAAAAGTGCAGGGTCATCTTTAAATGAACAATGTTTGAGAATCCTTAATCCTCTGGGAACATATTTTACTTCTATATATTTTTCTAGATTCTGGATTTTTAAGATAAAAACATTATTTCCCGAAGGTTTAAATGCCAACCTAGACTCTAATATGTTACGGATCAATATCACAACCGTGACGATTAGTGACATATTGATTTATATTTATATTACATATTGGGACCAAAATTGAGTCTCCCTTTTATCCAGCTGGCACCAACTAACATGATGACCAGTGATATATTAACCAGCTTTTTGTCACATTATATACTAGACTCAAATGACACTTTCATATATCATGATGTGTCCATCTTGATAAAATTCATTAGCCTCTCGAGTTTAGATCCGCCCCAAAAGCCTATTATAACACTCTTATCTGCTAGCAGGCGAGTGTTTATAACCTACAGAAGGGTAAATATATTTAACAGCACAACCAAATATATACTGCTTTATACTAGCGACGCACTCTGCTTAACAGATTGAACGGCAAACACATATATTTTATTCACAATAAGGCATACAAATAATCTTTAGGTGCCCAGCTGATCGTGGGTCCAAACTGGTAACCAATATAAACAATGTTTACACTATAGGCTACCACATCCAAATTTGTTTTCATATTCACATGATATAGCATGTCTAACAAATCAGAATAGATTCCTAAATAATAACCTGATCTATTTGTCATCAAAAAATAATTAAAATTTATTGATGAATCTATTTTACACAAATATTTTCTATTGGTCACATGTATATATATTACATCCTTTGAGATAGTTTGTATACATAATGAAATACATAATAATTTTTAAATAATTACATGCTAAATGTAACACTAAACAAATCGTATTCATTTGACCTTTGAGTCTATTTGCCAGAATGGATCAAATACATCACAACAAGAAGACTCTCGGTTTTAGGAACATGCATACATGATTTTTTCATAAATCAATCCGACAAATTAGACAATGAATTCCGATTTCAACATCTAGAAATCACAAGTAATCTGATGGTCCTATAAGAGCCACCCATTATCAAAAATATCAAAAACTTAAGCTGATCCGTTTCCATAGCTGTGAGGTTTATAATCATATTATCAGCCAAATTCCTGTATAAATTGCATTCCAATTTGTATTTAAATTACGTGCTCTTTAAATTTACATCACATTTTAAATTTTCTTTTATTCACAATACGTTCCAATAAACATCACAATAAACATCACATGTTTCTTTTGAACAAACGTTGTATATATAAATATATATTTCAAACATCTATCAACTTCTACACATTCACAATTACTAGAAGCAACTGTAGTCAATATCATTTATTAGTTTTTGTTTTAGTCTTTACAGTTTTTACATTGTATACATTTAGCATTGAATATCTCAAGAACATCCCTGACTTTAAACAGTTTAGAAATTTATTAGTGATATAATGATATACATTTACCACAACAGTGAGTTCACAATCAATGCTGATCAAATTCACAAGGTCCACTGTGTCAGGATTGGTCTCTTTTCGAAACTATGACAACTTCCGCTTTTAAATTTACCTTTATTTAAGGTTTCAATTTGTTTGTAATTGTATCCATTTGTTTTTATGCCTGAGGAAAAGACCATTGGTCTAGAAACGCGTAGCAAATCTTGTATGGATTAAAGATTTTAATTTTATTATACGGAAGTTGTCTCATACTTTCATTTATCTAACCTAGAGAGGTTTTTATTTTATTCTAATACCCACTGGAATCTGCAGTATACGTGCTGCATAGCCGTGGAGTTACTTCAATCAAGCAACGCTGAGATCCACCTGCCTGCATTACACCTGAGGCCACCCAGTGTGCTAACCACTGAGAGTGTTAGTCTGCCTGATAGCACCGGTCACAGAACGGTGCAGAGCTTTTCGGTAAGCCTTTCTGAATACTTTGTCTCTCTGAGCCTGTAACAACAGTATCACGCTATGTGGCGCCCTCTTTTTTCCTAATTTTCAGATGCTCTTATGTTGCTGGTGTAATGTATGTCAGCTCTTTTAAGTGACCCTTAATGTTAAGACTGCTATATTGGGTGTAGTTGTCTCATCAGACCGTCTTTAAGTGCTCTACTTTTTAACTTCTAAACTTGAACACAAACTGGTAATACAGTAGGCAAACATAGATCAAACAATAATAAATGCACAATAAATAAAACATACGACCTGATACCCCTGTGTCTTTCGTCTTGTTAGTGTACAGAGTGCAATACATTAGTCCTAAGCATTGGCAGTCTTTTTTTTTTTTTTTCCAAAAGAAAACAAGTCTATTGCTCTGCAGGTGGGTGATCTTCTCTGGGCTGTCTTCCTGGTGCTCTGTGACTGACTTCACCTATGTCCTGTGGTAGATTAATGTGAAGACCCAGTGCTTGATTGAAGCCTGGCAGGTCCTCTATTGTTTTAAGGACATGGGACGTGTTGTTTTTCGTTGCAATTAGGCAGGTAGGGAATCCCCATCTATAAGGGATCTTCTTGTCCTTGAGGACTGCTGTCACAAATCTCATATCTTTTCTTTTATGGAGCGTTGTTGGGCATAAATCTGAATAAATTTGAATTTCTGTGCCTCTAAAGTTGAGGGGCTGTTGGGTTCTAGCTAATCTCAATATTTCATCTTTTTCCTTGAATGACAGCAGCTTCATTATAACGTCTCTTGGGGGAGCTCTGCTTGGCGGTTTGGGCCTCAGGGCCCTGTGTGCTCTTTCAATCTGCACTTCTGGCGCTGAATCATCTCTTTTAAGGAGTTTCACAAATTCTTGAATGTAGGCCTGGAGGACAGGGGGATCAACCGTCTCTGGTATACCCCTTAGCCTAAGGTTGTTCCTCCTGCTTCTGTTTTCAAGGTCTTCCACACGGTCCATGAGGACCTGCACCGTGCCGTCTTGGGCCTGAATATAGCTGCTTTGGTGTTGCATATCAGAGCTTAACGTCTCTTGTTTTTCTTCAATTAAAGTGACTCGTTGATTGACTGCTGTGATATCCCTTTTTAGTTCCCCAAACATGGCCTTAAAATCCTGCATGGCCACTTTGATGTCATTTTTTGAGGAGAGGTGTCTAATGTCTTCTTTTGTTATATAGGATTGGGCATTCATCTGCACTTCAGGTTCGTGAACCTGCACCTCTGCTGTTTGTTTGGTGATATCCTGTCCTGTGCTACATGTCATAGATCCAGGGTCTGCTGGTGTAAAGTAGTTCTCCATGGCTGATGACTGTGTGCTTTTCAAAAGCTTGGCAGATCTTTTACTTGCCATTCTATATAGCTGCGTAATGTCCACCCAGGGCTCCTTCCCCTTCAGAGTCCACAGGGGTCTGTGTAAATTGCTTTAAGTATCCTTTTCTGGGTGTAGGGACAGTAGTCTGTGAGTCTCCGTTTTAGCAACCTGAGTCTGTTCAGCGTATTTATGCACCCCTCCTCTGTGTATGTTAATTCTCTGATGGCGAATGTGGGGTCAAAGTCTGCTTATTTGCTTTTGCAGCTTATTATTTGCTGTGTTAGATTTTGAGCAGTGCTCTTATGTCAATTTATATGGGCTTCTGTATAAGTGTCCTGCTCCCCTTCCCAAGGGGGTTACGTGACCCCACTTCAGTAACTCACATGAAGCTGCGGTTATCAGCTTGGCGGCAGCTCCGTGATCTGGGTAATGCTTTTCAGCTGACAGGCCCAGTCCGACCACGTGGATGCGGTCCGGCGTCTCAGATGGCAAAGACTATTGCGCGTGTCAGACCGGACCCCCCAGTGTCTACTAGAGCAAGTCCTAACGGGTTGTCAGGTCAGTGACCATGAAGTGGAGACAAATGATCGCTTGCTTCAGGTTGAGCGCTTAGTCCTGGGTATGTCACGAGGCGCCTGCTGGGCCGCAGCTCCGGGTTGTGCGTTAATTATGGAAGCGGCCCCTTATAACTCTCTCTCTTTTAGGTACCAACTGTTACCTTTGACACTCCGGTGTGCTTTTTTTTTAATTTCTGCTATAGCAAGAGCGTTAATTTTGTGCGAAATGATAAGGGACTACGGAGCTCTAGAAAAAGGCTGCCATCTAGGTCTATGGCTTAACTCCGCCCCCCGGGGAAATACTTTTTATGTCTACACCTAACACCCTAACATGAACCCCGAGTCTAACCACCCCTAATATTACACTTATTAACCCCCGACATCGCCGACATCTGCATTATATTATTAACCCCTAATCTGCCGCTCTGGACACCTCTGCCACCTACATTATAGTTATGAACCCCTAATCTGCTGCCCCCAACATTGCTGAACCTTACATTATATTTATTAACCCCTAATCTGCTGTCCCCAATGTCGCCGCAACCTAACTACATTTATTAACCCCTAATCTGCAGCTCACAACGTCGAAACCACTATATTAAAGTTATTAACCCCTAAACCTAAGTCTAACCCCCCCTTAACTTAAATATAATTACAATAAATCTAAATAAAATTACTACAATTACCTAAATTATTCCTATTTAAAACTAAATACTTACCTATAAAATAAACCCTAAGCTAGCTACAATATAACAAATAGTTACATTGTATCTAGCTTAGGGTTTATTTTTATTTTACAGGCAACTTTGTATTTTTTTTTAACTAGGTAGAATAGTTATTAAATTAAATGTACATTTTCACAACAGTTACCATAGCATATCAAAATTCATTTAGACTAGGCAATTTACTAAGAGGAGACTGATGAGTCAGGATCTTGTTACAAGCTGACTGCTTGTTTACAAATAAGCAGCGTGGAGAGAGGGAGTGGTTCCTGAGAGCAGACGATGATGTCACCAATCTCAAAGTCTGAGCTCCATGAAATAAACTGAGACACAGAGAATTATTTACAAGAGTTTGAGGATAAAATATGTATAAGTCAAAATCAACTATCACTACAATAGGTAAGTAGGTATAATTATAAGTAGGTAAGTATACTTGCAAACTTGTAGGGAGAGTTGCTGAGTAGTTCCATGGAGCCAGAGGGATGCAACAGAGCAGAGGGCTGAGAGTTGAATGCACAGGTGCTGAATCACAGGCAAGCTGTAAATGCAGGATTCTGAAGCAAAACACTTCCTTCATAAAACAGTGACAAACTAGGCAAAGAGGTTTGAATAACTTCTGTACACAGTACAGGTAGAATTTCAAATAGGAAAAGGGTCAGCTTAAATAACTTTAGCAAAGTAGAATCCAAAATGGATAAGACTAGGAATACTTGTTTATATAGGGAGGTGCAAACATGAATATTGGAAATCCTTAAAGGCGTAGTAGATATGACATTATATGTGTATATATGACTGTAAATACATATACAGGTAGCCCTCAGTTTATGCCGGGGTTAGGTTCCAGAAGGAATGGTTTTAAATCAAAACCGTTGTAAACATGAAATTGAAACCCATTTTTAATGTAAGTCAATGGGAAGTGAGGGAATTAGGTTCCAGGTCCCTCTCAAAATTGACATAAGTAACATCTAATACATTATTTTTAAAGCTTTGAAATGAAGACTTTAAATGCTAAACAGCATTATAAACAGTATCAAATAATCATACAACACAGAATATATAATTAAACTAAGTTAAATGAATAAAAACATTTGCTAAAACAGTAGTATAACCTAATAAAATAATCACATAACAGAAAATATAATCAAACTAAGTTTAATTAACAAAAACATTTGCTAACAGCATCTAATAAAATAATTACACAACAGACTGCATCATCATCAAACTAAGTTTAATAAACAAAAACGTTTTTAACTTGCATTTTTCTGCACACAGTTCTCTGCATTGTTTGCATGTTAGATAATATTGGGTCTGCACCTATTCTATGCATTTCAATCTGCAGTGATTAATTGGCAGTTAGGCACCCTCACCTCAAGCAGCTGGACAGGAAGATAATAGGCAAGTGGCTGCTAGATCTTGCTCGATAGCTCTGGTCTGATCTGCGTACACAGATTAATTTCAGACCTGCAAAGCTTGCTTAAGTTTGCTGCAACACAAGCAGACAGCGCCTCCTACTGGCTATTTTAATAAGTGCACAAAAGGTTGTTATTCTGAAACGGCTCAAATTGAACCAGCGTAAACTGAGGGCCACCTGTATACACATTTAAATACATAAATACATATTTTCACAGTTAACAATCAACCACAGTTCTGAAGTAGATCGTGTTTACTTTCAACTCGTAATACGAGCGCTAAACCCTATGAGGGCAAACCTCACGATATACCCCTTATCGCTCGGGCACACATTTTTGCACCCAACCCAAATGGTTCTATGTCCACTTAAGCAAGTGTTTGATATCCCTTTAAGGAATTGTCTCAGCTCATCTACATCTTTATTTCTTACAGATGTAGGGTTTAAATTTTTACTTTGTTAAATCATTGCAAGCATTTAAGAGGCACATCATTTATTCAAATTATATTTTTGAATAGATCACGATTGAGTTAGAAGAAATATTTTTTTTCATGTGTGCATATCTGCAGCCTGTCAGTCATGTTTCTTCAAATCCTTCTGATGTTTTTTTATATTGCTTCACTTGAAAGCTCATAAAATTTAGGTAAAATAAACTGAAAAAATAAACAACAAAAATAGTGTCAAAAACACATGATTACAACACACAAAAGAAAAACAAAACTCCGCTTGTAAAGAAAAAACAAAACTAATAAAATGTGTCAATAATGTAAACACAGTGCACAAATAAAAAAATATTTAGCGCTCCAGTTTGAGCGTAAACTTCGCTAGAAGTAGTCTATTTGAGTGCATATTACAAGTTACATCGTTTATTTAAAATTATTATAGACACTGTAAAGATTTCTAAAAAATCAATAGAATAAATATTTTATTTTTTACAGTATATAAAATAATTTAAATAACTATTATTAATATTTTGTAATATTTTATATGTAATATTTTAATATTTTAATAAATTGCCTTAAGATACGGCATCAAAACGAGGCTCCCATTGGAGCCTATAGAAGTACGCTCTTGTGAGCACAATGCTTTCCAGCAATGCGAATGCGAGCTCGAGTTCACATAGCTGTTAACCTGTAATTCCAGGGAACATGGTATTACAATGTGAAGCGATAATATCACTTTCTACTTCTAATCTGGCCCTATATATTAAAAGTAAATACACAGTAAACACATTAAATATTATTATGGAATAATTATTTAGACACACACACACATATATATATATATATACTGTATATATATATATGTGTGTGTGTGTAGAAAGTAGAATACTTCCAGCCAAAAGCAAGCTGTGTCAATATTGCGCACAAGTATTGTGTCATATACAGTATATGTGTGAAATGTGGGTGCAACCAGTACTATTAAAGGTGTAGTGAATTGGAGACAAAAAAATGGATTGCAATATACCATGAATGGTGCTAAACAAAGTGAAGTACATAGGGCTCAAAGATCTATGGAAAACAAGATATGTGGTAAAAATAGGTGTTAGCACTTTTATAGTATGTATAATCAGTTAACATGAACATAGCAACAGAATCCAAAGTTTAGAGAAATACACAATAAAATCCCAGATGGATCCTGCAATATATCATATGGGTCTTGTAACCCCAATGGTAATCCACTTACTAGAAGGGACCTCAATTCTTGTATGTGACAATTCTTGGTATAAATCTCGCTTAGACAATTGACTGACAATCTCTGCAACATACATGCTAGTATTCATAATGGTGATTGCTATATAAGGATTGAATAGTTTGTTTGAGCCTTGTATGATTAAGGGTTGTGTACCCAAAACGTCACTGTTTTAACTCCAGTATGTGGAAATAAAGACTTTTTATGCTTTAAGGTGCTGCCTCTTTGTGGACTTGTGAGTATTCAAGGGATTACAGCACCCTTTTTGGCTTGCACCTGACAGTGGTGCTGAGCTATCAAAGTGTTCCAATATACTCCAAGAGACACTGAGAAAGACAAGCACAACACAGCAGTCACCAGGCAGGGAAGCCACTGAGGACACCTCTAACACATTGTACTTACCTCATATCGGAATGAGGTTCCTTCTAGTAGCTAGATTACCATTGGGTTTACATGACCCACATGATATATTGCAGGAACGATCAGAGATTGTATTATCTATTTCTCTGAACGTTGGATTCCATTGCTACATTTGCGTGAATTGATTATACATACTGAATAAGCGCTAACACCTATTTCTACCATATGTGTGTATATATATATATATATATATATATATATATATATATATATATATATATATATGTATATTATAGGCCTTTGTAGTCAAATACATGACCATGTAACATATACTTTTAAACCCTTAAAAATATTTTTATGAATATTTATATGACTACTTTATGTATTTATGTTGTGTTTAATGCAACTTTTTATGCTATCAATAATCCTTTACGCAAGGTCCTCAGTCGCAATAACCTGAGGCGCGTTAAATTTGATTGCGCTTAAATGGACATTAAACCCAAAACTTTTTCTTTCATGATTAGGATAGAGAATACAATTTTAAACAACATTCAAATGTACTTCTATTATCTAATTTTCTTAATTCTTTAGATATCCTTTGTTGAATAAATAGAAATACACATTGGTGAGCCTATCACACGAGGCATCTATGTGCAGCGACCAATAAGCAGCTACTGAGCCTATCTAGATATGCTTTTCAGCAAAGAATATCAAGAGAATGAAGTGAATTAGATAATAGAAGTAGATTAGAAAGTGGTTTAAAATTGCATGCTCTTTCTAAATCATTAAATATTTTTGGGGGGTTTAATGTCCCTTTAAGCAAACTTGTAATCTAGCCCATAATTTGATCAAGATAAATTGTATATTTTAATAAATTATTTTATAAATTAGCATTTATATATTTCTTTCACCATAATTCATAAGTTTGCTCAAACACAATTATTTATCAGAATGGCAGTTTACAAGAATTTATCTTCAAAACACTAATAATAAATATGTTGTTTGCTTGAATTTCTTGCATCATTAAAAGGGTTAGGGTAAAGAGAAAAAGGTTTATTAATTTCCGTGTTCAAATTATGTTGGGATTAACCTGAAAGGAAGTGGCTGTTGAAATGTTACATAAGTGCATTTGTGGTTTTCAGATTTGCACTAATTGCTTTTTCCATATTGATATCCACACAGGAACAATTATTTACCACAAATTAAATTAGTGATCTATGTGGACCAATACCCTCAAAGCATTAATGATGTTTATTAAAAAAAAGAAAGTGTTAAAATAATTTTTATCCTGTAAGAAAATCTGTCCATTTGTATGTTATCCTATGGTACTGATTATGTTAATGAGAGAATAATAAATATATATCACTATAGCAATATTGTTTTGGATAGATAGATAGATGATAGATATATAGATAGATAGATTGATAGATAGATAGATAGATAGATAGATAGATAGATAGATAGACAGACACTATATGGCGAAAATAATATGGACATCTGACCATCACACCTATATGAGCTTGTTGGACATCCCGTTCCAAACCATAGGTATAAATATGGAGTTGGCCCCCCTTTGATACTATAACAACATTTTGAAGCGTCTCTGTGAGAATTTGTGCCCCTTTAGCCAACAGAGCATTTGGAGTTCAGGCAATAATGTTGGACATGAAGGACTGACTAGTATTAGGTATTCCAATTCATCCCAAAGATGTTCAATGGGGTTGAGGTCAAGGGGGGTAGTTATCAACGTGTCTACTTTTCCTGCCTTCGCCGGCCCAATACGCCCGCCTAAGCTTGCCTCACATCGCCGCCGCGGACCTGCAAAAATTCGCCTAAGTTATCAAAAAAGCTGTCAAAAACCAAATACGGGGCGATGAGCAGCGGACTGTGAGAGTTATCACTCATCCGATCTCGCTGCTCTTCGGCTTTTTTACAACTTTCTTGCTAGCCTGTCACTAAGCACCCACACTAACTACACTGTTCTACCCCCTATATCGGCGCCCCCGGAGCCCCCCGCAACTAAATAAAGTTAGTAACCCCTAAACCGCCACTCCTAGACCCCGCCGCAACTCTTATAAATGTATTAACCCCTAAACCGCCGCTCCCGGACACCGCCACAACCTACATTATACCTAGTAACCCCTATCCTGCCCCCTATACCGTCGCCCTCTATAATAAAGTTATTAACCCCTATCCTGCTGATCCCGCACCTCGCCGCAAGTAAATAAATAGTTTAACCCCTAAACCACCGCTCCCTGACCCCGCCGCAACCTATATTAAACTTATTAACCCCTAATCTGCCCCCCCCTACACTGTCGCCACCTATAATAAATTTATTAACCCCTATCCTGCCCCCCACTACACTGCCGCCACTGTAATAAAATTATTAACCCCTAAACCTAAGTCTAACACTAACCCTAACACCCCCCTAACTTAAATATTAATTAAATAAATCTAAATAATATTTCTATTATGAACTAAATTAATCCTATTTAAAACTAAATACTTACCTTTAAAATAAACCCTAATATAGCTTCAATATAAATAATAATTATATTGTAGCTATGTTAGGATTTATTTTTATTTTACAGGCAAATTTAAATTTATTTTAGCTAGGTACAATAGCTATTAAATAGTTATTAACTATTTAATAGCTTACCTAGCTAAAATAAAGAGAAATTAACCTGTAAAATAAAAACTAACCTAAGTTACAATTACACCTAACACTACACTATACTTTAATAAATTATTCCTATTTAAAACTAAATACTTACCTGTAAAATAAACCCTAAGATAGCTACAATATAATTAATAATTACATTGTAGCTATCTTAGGATTTATATTTATTTTACAGGTAACTTTTTATTTATTTTAGCTAGTTAGAATAGTTATTAAATCATTATTAACTATTTAATAACTACCTAGCTAAAAGAAATACAAAATTACCTGTAAAATAAATCCTAACCTAAGTTACAATTAAACCTAACACTACACTATCATTACATTAATTAAATAAATTAACTACAAATAACTACCATTAAATACAATTACATAAACTAACTAAAGTACAAAAAATAAAAAAAGCTAAGTTACAAAAAATAAAAAAAATAAGTTACAAACATTTAAAAAATATTACAACAATTTTAAGCTACTTACACCTAATCAAAGCCCCCGAATAAAATAACAAAGCCCCCCAAAATAAAAAAATGCCCTACCCTATTCTAAATTAAAAAAGTTCAAAGCTCTTTTACCTTACCAGCCCTTAAAAGGGCCTTTCGTGGGGCATGCCTTCTTTCCCGACGGACTACCGACGAATGAAGGCTCCTTTAAGGGACGTCATCCAAGATGGCGTCCCTGCAATTCCGATTGGCTGATAGGATTCTATCAGCCAATCGGGATTAAGGTAGGAAAAATCTGATTGGCTGATTGAATCAGCCAATCAGATTGAGCTTGCATTCTATTGGCTGATCGGAACAGCCAATAGAATGCGAGCTCAATCTGATTGGCTGATTGGATCAGCCAATCAGATTGAACTTCAATCTGATTAGCTGATTCAATCAGCCAATCAGATTTTTCCTACCTTAATTCCGATTGGCTGATAGAATCCTATCAGCCAATCGGAATTGAAGGGACGCCATCTTGGATGATGTCCCTTAAAGGAGCCTTCATTCGTCGGTAGTCCGTCTGGAAAGAAGGATGTTCCGCGTCGGCGGAATGAAGATGGATCCTGAAGAAGAAGATTGAAGACCCCGCTTGGAAGATGACATCGCCCGGATCGAAGACTTCTTCAGCGCCGCTTGGAGGATCACTTCATCGGATGGAAGATTTCTTCAGCGCCCCTTGGATGATGACTTCTGCCGCTCCAGATCTCCTCTTCAGTTCCATCGCTGCTCGGCTGAGTGAAGACGACTAAAGGTAGGATGATCTTCAGGGGGGTAGTGTTAGGTTTTTTTTAAGGGGGGGTTGGGTTAAATTAGGGGTATGTGGGTGGTGGGTTTTATTGTTGGGGGGGTTGTATTTTTCTTTTACAGGCAAAAGAGCTGAATTTTTGGGGCATGCCCCACGAAAGGCCCTTTTAAGGACTGGTAAGGTAAAAGAGCTTTGAACTTTTTTAATTTAGAATAGGGTAGGGCATTTTTTTATTTTGGGGGGGCTTTGTTATTTTATTAGGGGGCTTAGATTAGGTGTAAGTAGCTTAAAATTGTAATATTTTTAAATGTTTGTAACTAATTTTTTTTATTTTTTGTAACTTAGCTTTTTTTATTTTTTGCACTTTAGTTAGTTTATGTAATTGTATTTAATTGTAGTTATTTGTAGGTAATTTATGTAATTAATTTAATGATAGTGTAGTGTTAGGTTTTATTGTAACTTAGGTTAGGATTTATTTTACAGGTAATTTTGTATTTCTTTTAGCTAAAATAAATACAAAGTTACCTGTAAAATAAATATAAATCCTAAGATAGCTACAATGTAATTATTAATTACATTGTAGCTATCTTAGGGTTTATTTTACAGGTAAGTATTTAGTTTTAAATAGGAATAATTTATTTAAGTATAGTGTAGTGTTAGGTGTAATTGTAACTTAGGTTAGTTCTTATTTTACAGGTAAATTTCTCTTTATTTTAGCTAGGTAGCTATTAAATAGTTCTTAACTATTTAATAGCTATTGTACCTAGTTAAAATAAATTGAAATTTGCCTGTAAAATAAAAATAAATCCTAAGATAGCTACAACATAATTATTATTTATATTGTAGCTATATTAGGGTTTATTTTAAAGGTAAGTATTTAGTTTTAAATAGGATTAATTTAGTTCATAATAGAAATATTATTTAGATTTATTTAATTAATATTTAAGTTAGGGGGTGTTAGGGTTAGTGTTAGACTTAGGTTTAGGGGTTAATAATTTTATTACAGTGGCGGTGGTGTAGTGGGGGCAGGATAGGGGTTAAAAAATGTATTACAGTGGCGGCGGTGTAGTGGGGGGCAGGATAGGGGTTAATAAATTTATTACAGTGGCGACGGTGTAGGGGGGGCAGGATAGGGGTTAATAAATTTAATATAGGTTGCGGTGGGGTCAGGGAGCGGCGGTTTAGGGGTTAATACATATATTATCGTTGCGGCGGGGTTAGGGAACGGCGGTTTAGGGGTTAATACATATATTATAGTTGCAGCAGGGTCAGGGAGCGGCGGTTTAGGGGTTAACATGTTTATTATAGCTTGCGGTGGGTGCCGGGAGCGGCGGTTTAGGGGGTAAACACTTTATTTACTTGCGGCGGTGTAGGGGGGACAGATTAGGGGTGTTTAGACTCTGGGTACATGTTAGGGTGTTAGGTGCAGACATCTCCCATAGGAATCAATGGGATGTCTGTCAGCAACGAACATGAACTTTCGCTATGGTCAGACTCCCATTGATTCCTATGGGATCCGCCGCCTCAAGGGCGGCGGATTGAAAACCAGGTATGCTGGGCCGTAAAAGTGCAGAGCGCACCTGCTAGTTTTTTGATAACTGGCAAAAGTAGTCAGATTGTGCCGCACTTGTGTGCGGAACATCTGGAGTGACGTAAGAATCGATCTGTGTCGGACTGAGTCCGGCAGATCGAAGCTTACGTCACAAAATTCTACTTTTGCCGGTATCTAGGGCTTGATAACTAAGGCGAATCAGCCTTGCAACAAATACGCTGCGGAATTCCAGCGTATTTGAGGTTGACGGCTTGATAACTACCCCCCCAAGGCTCTATGCAGGGCAATTCCAAACAATATAACAGTTCTAGGTATAATGGGTGACAGGAATTTCCAGAAAATAACACCTTTAGTTTTATTCATGTAATAAATGCACTTAAAGAGATCCTGTGCTCTAATATCTGTATCTCTTATCAATGCCAATGTTACTTCTCAAGGATTCCTTAGCACTCCACACAGTGCACACCTTACATCCTTATTTCCAATAACAAAAGTAAGTGGGATCAGTAATAGAAAGACATATACTTGGATGATATGAGACCAGTTCCGTCAAACTGCTTAAGCCTTAAAACATGCCTGGTCCACAGGGCTGATGAATTCCTTGGTTCTTATATGGTTTAACCTCAAGACCAGAATTTGTGTATCCACGCTCTTGCGGCAATCTGTAGAAGCCCCTCCGTCAGGCCATGTTCCACTCTGTACGTTCGGGGAGCCGGCTTAGGCAAACCTCCTTACTCTGCCATTAGATCTCCTCCTGATCTATGCAACGCTTCTCAGATCGTGTGACTTGCTGCCGCTTCCTATCTGTGAATTAGAAAATGGGGCTGCCAAATCTCCACCCGTGCTTACTCTGAGAGTCAGGAAACAATGCAGCAAGAAAACAGAGATGAGGAGCACTGGGTGTGGATAAAAGATACAGTTTATTTAATAAAAAAACTTGTTAAAAACATATGATAAAACAACGAGTATGTTGCATGTGAGTCCCCTAAGCATCTGAGATCAGCGGACGCATTTCGGCATGAGCCGTATGCTTAGCTCTTCCTGTTCCCATATGCATACTCCTTTTATAGTGACTCAATCATTGTGATTGGTTTAAAAACAAAGGAAACCCAAAATGGGGGGAAGGAGAGAAGGAGGTTTATAGTATTATACTTCTATTTAATACAAAACAATTAGTAAGATTAAACATATAATCAAATAAATAAATGCACAAGTGAATAAATACATAAAACCTCCACTCACATGTGTCAATTTCTATTATGAACATCATAGTCCTTTCCTGCATTACATAAACTAAGAGGTTGCAACATTATATATAAATTGTTGCTACAACTTACTTCAGGTAAATCTACTATAGTATTCTATAATATAAAAGACCAAGTGTGTTTGTCCGAAGCTGTCATGCGCAGTAGAGACAGCACAAGAACAAACACACCTGGCCTTAGAGTCTACCTGATCTGCTGCGGCACAGTGATGGTGGGCGGAAGTGGGCATGGTCGGGCATGAGTGGTGCATGGCTGGAAGTGGCGGGGCGGGACCAGGCACGGTCACAAGAGAGAGAGAGAGAGAGAGAGAGGGGAAGGAGATAGAAAGAGAGGGGGAGAGAGCAAAAGAGAGGGGAAAGAGCAAAAAAGAGAGGGGAGAGAGCAGGGAAAGAGCTAAAGAGAGGGGAAAGAGCAAAATAGAGGGGAAAGAGCAAAATAGAGGGAAGAGAGAGGGGGAGAGAGAAAATAAGGTGGGAGAAGAAAGAGAACAAAAGAGAGGGGAAGAGAGAGCAAAAGAGAGGGGGAGAGGGGAGAGAGAGAAGGGGGAGAGAGAGAAAAAGAGAGGGGGAGAGAGAGCACAAAAGAGTGGGGGAGAGTGGGAGCGCAAAAGAGAGAGGGAGAGAGGGAGCCCAAAAGAGAGGGGGAGAGAGAGAGCGCAAAAGAGAGGGGGAGAGAGAGAGTGCAAAAGAGAGGGGGAAAGAGAGACCACAAAAGAGAGCGGGAAGAGAGAGAGCGCAAAAGAGTGGGGGAGAGAGCACAAAAGAGAGGGGGGAGAGAGAGCGCAAAAGAGAGGGGGAGAGAGAGAGCGCAGAAGACAGTGGGAGAGAAAGAGCACAAAAGAGAGGGGGGGAGAGAGTAAAAGAGAGGGGGAGAGAGAGAGCGCAAAAGAGAGAGGGGAGATAGAGAGCACAAAAGAGAGGGGGAGAGAGTGCAAAAGAGAGGGGAGAGAGGGCAAAAGAGAGGGTAGATAGAGAGAGAGAGCAAAAGAGAGGAGGGAGAGAGAGAGCAAAAGAGAGGGGGGAGAGAGAGAGCAAAAGAGATGGGGGAGAGAGAGAGCAAAAGAGAGGGGGAGAGAGCAAAAGAGAGGGGGAGAGAGCAAAAGAGAGGGGTAGAAAGAGCAAAAGAGAGATAGAGCGAGAGAGCTCAAAAGAGAGGGGGAGAGAGCACAAAAGAGAGAAAGAGAGGTGGGAGAGCGCAAAAGAGAGGGGGAGCGAGAGCGCAAAAGAGAGGGGAGAGAGAGCGCAAAAGAGAGGGGGAGAGTTAGCAAAAGAGAGGGGGGAGAGGGAGCAAAAGTGAGGGGAAAGAGCAAAAAAGAGGGGAGAGAGAGCAAAAGAGAGGGGAGAGAGAGAGAGCAAAAGAGAGGGGGGAGAGAGAGCAAAAGAGAGGTGGAGCAAGAGAGCGCAAAGAGAAGGGGAGAGAGAGCAAAAGAGATGGGGAGAGAGAGAGAAAAAGAGAGCGGGAGGGAGAGAGAGCAAGGGGTGGGACCGATGTACTGCAAACAATAGCCTGTGTGAATGGGCTTTAGGACTAGTTTCATTATATATTGATTGCCCAATAATAATGTAAATAACTAACTAACTGACAGTGTTCATGCTATTTCGTAGTATATAAAACATGATTTGTCCTGAAACCTTATATTCACCTGACTAGTTTATGTTTACTTTATTGGTAGTTTTCAAGAATACATTTCACGGGGCCTGAGAGTAGATACCATAGTGTAGACAATTCTACAGTATATATATCTGTTATGAAAAATATATATATATTGAGACACATTTTTGCACAAATGTACCAAGAATCTACATTTAGATGCAAACATGTTATGTAATAAATGTGGGCACAAGCCCATGAATGATCGAAAATTTCCAAAATGTCACCGCCAGTGATTTACTCAGGATATTGACGAACAATGTCCTTGTATATTCCTACAGTTCTAATGATGTGACATCATATCCAAATAGACAAAGTCTTTCAAATAGGTTCACTTCATAAGAAGTCCATTGCCACGCCTGTTCGAAAAGAGGGCTCATTGACTACTATGTAGGGCAGTCAATACGACAAAATGCAATGTAGTTCTGATATTCAACATCAAAATGTGCAATTATGTCTATGCAATATAACAAAATAACCTGAAACACAGGTTTAAAAAACAATTAAACAATATAACAAAATGTCTTAAAATTTAACGAACAAAATAGTGAAGAATTAATTTCCTCCTTATATATGATGTATGGTAATATGGTAAACATAGTGCAATTGACATAGTCATATTTAATTTTTCTGAACTATATACGAATCCCAGTAGAATTTTAATTTGTGATAAAGGTCCAATTGGCCTTCTTTAAAATAGTTATATCTTTCCAATACCAAGGATTTATGTATGCTTGATTACCATTCCTGCAAGGAGGGAGTATTTTTTTGTTTCCAATAAATTGGAATTAAATGTCTGTCGGTATTTAATAAAATTTAACCTAGAGATTTTCTAATTTTACACTTAATTCCACTCAGATTGTTTAATAGACAAACATATAATGTCAATTGTAAATTGCGATCAAGGATTGTATTAACTTTGTCTATTATCTGTGACCAATAGGTTTGAATAATATCACAAGACCACCATATATAAAGCATATGTCCTTTTTCTGTTTGGCATCTCCAGCACTTATCTAAAGCACCAGGGAAGATATGTTTGATTCTCATTAGTGAGAGATACCAACAAAGCAATATCTTGGTATTGGTTTCAAACATATGTGTGGAGTGTGCTGAGTGTGCTATGCTATATAAGATTTGCTTCCATGTAGAAGTAGGTATTATCTCTCCTATTTCCTTTACCCAAGCTTTTACATAGTTATGGGGATCTGGGGTAGATGCATTTAATTACAACTTATAACAACTAGATATACTTTTACTACTGGGAATTTTAGCCAGGCAAAACTTCTCAAAGGTTGAGATTGGTCTCGTAAAATCATCTCTCTGTTCGTGAGTGGATAGATGGTACCTGAACCATGAGGTAAAAAAACTAGATCCCAATGTTTCCAGCATAGGTTTAGGTTTTTATTTTTTTATTATCAAGTATCGTGGTAATTGGGATTGTGTCTATTGTGTATGGGTTTTCCTTTAATGGGCATTTAAGTCCAGCTGGGAAGTCTTGATTTTGAAAAAGAGGTGTGAGTGGTGAGGTAAAGGAGGATATACCCCTATAATGTAGAACAATGTATCGCCAGTCTTTAAGTGTTTCTGATATGGTAGGTATGTCTTTTCTTTGCAAGGATTCCATTTGGTCTGGATTCCAACATATATTACCTAAACATGTGGATCCTGCAATGTCATGTGTCAACTGCAATTAGATTACACAAGCAGACTGATGTTTCACAGTCAAAAAAGTTTTTTTTTTTAATTTACACTACTGTTACACCAAATATGAGTGGTGGCACTGGGCAAGTGGGCACAGTATACGCTGTGAGCCTGGCACACACGCTGGCAGGCACTCAACTGCAATTACATTACACTAGCAGACTGATGTTTCACACCAGATATGAGTGGTGGCACTGGGCAAGTGGGCCTGGCACACACGCTGGCAGGCAGGCAACTTCAATTAGATTACACAAGCAGACTGATGTTTCACAGTCAAAAAAGTTTTTTTTTTTAAATTTACACTACTGTTACACCAGATATGAGTAGGGGCACTGGGCAAGTGGGCCTGGCACACACGCTGGCAGGCAGGCAACTGCAATTAGATTACACTAGCAGACTGATGTTTCACAGTCAAAAAAGTTTTTTTTTTTTATTTACACTACTGTTACACAAGATATGAGTGGTGTGGCACTGTGCAAGTGGGTCTGGCACACATGCTGACAGGCAGGCAACTGCAATTAGATTACACTAGCAGACTGATGTTTAACAGTCAAAAATGTTTTTTTTTTTTTTAATTTACACTACTGTTACTCCAGATATGAGTGGTGTGGCACTGGGCAAGTGGGTCTGGCACACATGCTGGCAGGCAGGCAACTGCAATTAGATTACACTAGCAGATTGATGTTTCACAGTCAAAAAAGTTTTTTTTTTTTTAATTTACACTACTGTTACACCAGATATGAGTGGTGTGGCACAGTCAAAAAAGTTTTTTTTTTTTTAATTTACACTACTGTTACACCAGATATGAGTGGTGTGGCACTGGGCAAGTGGGTCTGGCACACACGCTGGCAGGCAGGCAGGCAACTGCAATTAGATTACACTAGCAGACTGATGTTTCACAGTCAAAAAAGTTTTTTTTAAAATTTACACTACTGTTAAACCAGATATGAGTGGTGGCACTGGGCAAGTGGGCCTGGCACACACGCTGGCAGGCAGGCAACTGCAATTAGATTACACAAGCAGACTGATGTTTCACAGTCAAAAAAGTTTTTTTTTTTTTTTAAATTTACACTACTGTTACACCAGATATGAGTGGGGGCACTGGGCAAGTGGGCCTGGCACACACGCTGGCAGGCAGGCAACTGCAATTAGATTACACTAGCAGACTGATGTTTCACAGTCAAAAAAGTTTTTTTTTTTTTAAATTTACACTACTGTTACACCAGATATGAGTGGTGTGGCACTGGGCAAGTGGGCCTGGCACACACGCTGGCAGGCAGGCAACTGCAATTAGATTACACTAGCAGACTGATGTTTCACAGTCAAAAAAGTTTTTTTTTTTTTAAATTTACACTACTGTTACACCAGATATGAGTGGTGTGGCACTGGGCAAGTGGGTCTGGCACACATGCTGGCAGGCAGGCAGGCAACTGCAATTAGATTACACTAGCAGACTGATGTTTCACAGTCAAAAAAGTTTTTTTTATTTTTTATTTACACTACTGTTACACAAGATATGAGTGGTGTGGCACTGTGCAAGTGGGTCTGGCACACATGCTGGCAGGCAGGCAACTGCAATTAGATTACACTAGCAGACTGATGTTTCACAGTCAAAAAGGTTTTTTTTTTTTAATTTACACTACTGTTACACCAGATATGAGTGGTGTGGCACTGGGCAAGTGGGTCTGGCACACACGCTGGCAGGCAGGCAGGCAACTGCAATTAGATTACACTAGCAGACTGATGTTTCACAGTCAAAAAAGTTTTTTTTTTTAAATTTACACTACTGTTAAACCAGATATGAGTGGTGTGGCACTGGGCAAGTGGGCCTGGCACACACGCTGGCAGGCAGGCAACTGCAATTAGATTACACTAGCAGATTGATGTTTCACAGTCAAAAAAGTTTTGTTTTTTTTAATTTACACTACTGTTACACCAGATATGAGCGGTGGCACTGGGCAAGGGGCTTGGCAGGCAGGCAACTGCAATTAGATTACACAGGGAAAAAAAATTATGTTCTAGCCCTAAAAGGGCTTTTTGGGGTGCTGTGTTTACAGCAGAGATCAGATGAGTCCTTCAGGACTGTAGTGGACACTGAATACACTAGCCTAGCTATCAATTTCCCTATTAAATCACCAGCAGCTACACTGTCCCTCCTCTCACTAACAATGCAGCTTCTGAATTAATCAAATATGGCTGCTGTTCAGGAGCTGGGAGGGTCTGGGAGGGAGGGTCTGCTGCTGATTGGCTGGAATGTGTCTGCAGACTGTGAGATACAGGGTCAAAGTTTACTCAATGATGACGAATAGGGGGCGGATCGAACATCGCATATGTTCGCCCTCATTGGCGAACGCGAACATGCTATGTTCGCCGGGAACTATTCGCCGGCGAATTATTCGTGACATCACTATTTAATTGTAGGTATTTGTAGTTAATTAATTTAATTAATTTAATGAGAGTGTAGTGTTAGGTTTAATTGTAACTTAGGTTAGGATTTATTTTACAGGTAATTTTGTATTTCTTTTAGCTAGGTCGTTATTAAATAGTTAATAACTATTTAATAACTATTGTACCTAGTTAAAATAAATGCAAAGTTACCTGTAAAATAAATATAAATCATAAAATAGCTCAAATGTAGTTATTAATTACATTGTAGCTATCTTAGGGTTTATTTTACAGGTAAGTATTAAGTTTTAAATAGGAATAATTTATTTAATGATAGTGTAGTGTTAGGTGTAATTGAAACTTAGGTTAGTTTTTATTTTACAGGTAAATTTGACTTTATTTTTTCTAGGTAGCTATTAAATAGTTAATAACTATTTAATAGCTATTGTACCTAGTTAAAATAAATTTAAATTTGCCTGTAAAATAAAAATAAATCCTAAAATAGCTACAATATAATTATTAGTAATATTGTAGCTATATTAGGGTTTATTTTATAGGTAAGTATTTAGTTTTAAATAGGAATAATTAATTTAATAAGAGTAATATTTATTTAGATTTATTTAATTAATATTTAAGATAGGGGGGTGTTAGGGTTAGTGTTAGACTTAGGTTTAGGGGTTAATAATTTTATTATAGGTTGCAGTGGTGTAGGGGGGGCAGGATAGGGGTTGATACATTTATTATAGGTGGCGACGGTGTAGGGGGGCAGATTAGGGGTTAATAAGTTTAATATAGGTGGCGGCGGGGTCTGGGAGCTGCGGTTTAGGGGTTAAACAATTTATTTAGTTGCGGCGGGGTCCGGGATCCGCAGGATAGGGGTTAATAAATTTATTATAGTTGGCGGCGGTATAGGGGGGCAGGATAGGGGTTAATAGGTATTATGTAGGTGGCGGCGGGGTCCGGGAGCGGCGGTTTAGGGGTTAACATATTTATTATAGTTGCGGTGGGGTCCGGGAGCAGCGGTTTAGGGGTTAATATATTTATTATAGTTGCAGCGGGGTCTGGGAGCGGCGGTTTAGGGGTTAGCATGTTTAATATAGATGGCGGCGGTGTAGGGGGGCAGATTAGGGGTGTTTAGACTTGGGGTACATCTTAGGGTGTTAGGTGTACACACTTCCCATAGGAATCAATGGGATGTCGGGCAGCAGCGAACATGAACTTTCGCTATGGTCAGACTCCCATTGATTCCTATGGGATCCGCCACCTCCAGGGCGGCGTATTGAAAACCAGGTATGCTGGGCCGGAAAGGTGCCGAGCATACCTGCTAGTTTTTTGATAACTCCCAAAAGTAGTCAGATTGTGCCGAACTTGCATTCGGAACATCTGGAGTGACGTTAGAATCGATCTGTGTCGGACTGAGTCCGGCGGATTGAAGCTTACGTCACTATATTCTACTTTTGCCGATGTGTAGGGCTTGATAACTTAGGCGAATCAGCCTTGCCACAAATACGCTGCGGAATTCCAGCGTATTTGAGGTCGACGGCTTGATAACTAGACGCAAATATCTGTATTATTTGATAGCACTAAATCCAATATAGCTTTACTTCTAGTTGACTCCTCTATTAATTGTGACAAGAAGTTATCCCTGAGAACATTTAGAAATGTATCCCCCTTAGCTGAATTATTAGTTTCATTGGCCCAGTTTATATGAGAGTAGTTAAAATCTCCCATAATTACAGCACTATTATTAGCAGCCTTACCTATTTGCATTAGTACTGTAGTTGAGTTTCCTCCAGGTCACTAATGTTGGGGGGCTTGTAGCATGTTCCTAGTAATATTTTTTTAGGATATTTCCCCCCACTCTTTATTTCCACCTACAGGGTCTCTACATTGTTGCCTGTATCATAAATATATTTCCTTATTGTAGGTTTATTATGTCTAAACATTTTCCGAACACCTTTAGATTAGAACATTTTACAGACATATTTGACATTTAAAATAAAGAAAAGGATACATCACGTATTTTAGGATCAGAAAGTTCTCAGTCATCAGCAGCAGACTGTTTTGGTCTATCTTGTGTCTTGTGCCTCTTGCGCTGTGAAGAGGTCCATTCCGGTCTCTGGGCAAGTGGTGGTTGTGCGTCTCTTTCTCCAAGTGAAGCTGAGGGAACCACAATATTTTCTGGAAGTGATATTTCCAATTTTTTGCAGCAGTCAGATATTTCTTTAGGTGATGTACAGGTAGCTCTTCTGCTTTTATAGATCACATTTAACTGGAAAGGAAAGCTCCATCTGTATGGGATATTTAGGCTTCTGAGATGTCTAGTCAGGGGTTGTAATTCTTTTTTGCGGAGTAATGTGCAAACCGAAAAGATATGGTAGTCTTCATAATGTCCTCTTTAACTTGGTAACTTGTCACTTTAACTATGACATCTCATAGGGATGTAATGGTTTTAGGCTTAACACTCTATGAGCTCTATCTAGCTCTATTGCCGTTTCTGACTTGGATCCTCTCAGTAAAGCAAACAAGTTCTGTAGATAGGGCTTAAGTTCGCTGTTATCAATTATTTCTGGGATACCACGTATCCTGATATTACTTTGCTTGTGCCTATTTTCAAGGTATTCAATTGTATCCTCTAATTGCTCCAGGGGTCTTGGTCATGAATGCAGACATGATGTTGTAAGTCATTTCTGTGCAAAGCGCTATCCTCTTCAAGTTGTTCCACTCTGTATCCTATGCCTGCGATTTCTTTTTTGAGATCCGAAATCTCTTCTTTAATACATTGTTTGACCTTTGTTATTAAAGTGGTGAAGTCCTGTTTTGATGGCGAAGAGGATAGAACATCTTTAGGTATAGAAATCAGAGTGTCTGGTTCTTCTGATTCCGAGTCAGAAGACAATTGAGGTGATCCATTTTTAGAAGCAGTAGTAACAACCTTTGAGGTGGATTGATGATTAGAGTTCTTGAAGAAGGAATTGACAGATATACCTGACAATGGTGTAGCTTTAAAGAGTTTCTCCTTCTGAGTGCCTTTTTAATGAGACATTTTAAAAGGCGGAATAAGGGATTTTCAATATAATTAAAGATCTTCTTGTAGCTGTTCTGCTATCTGTAATGGGTAACGGTCACACTGTATGTGCAAATGGGTATGTCCCTTGTGAAAAACTGAACCTCAAATACATTTTGTGTAAAACTTGCTTAAAGAAGCTCTATTCCCAGAGAGTTTGTGACCAGAGGCAGTAAGACAAAAGAACAGTGCTTATAATTTACATGAACACAGGAGACCGATGTTTTATAAGTGCTGATTTGCTGCCTGTTGAGTGCAACACAGTCTTATAATGATTATTTCCTGTTAGACCTCTATTTGGACTGCAATGTGTAACAGCTATAAAAGAGAGCTATCTGAATCCTTATTAAGTATAAAGAGGCTTTTATTACTTTAGTTATGTAGTTGAGCTATTGAAGTTTTGCCTCTGCTGAGCTGGTGCTATGTGATCAGTGCATATTAATCATAACTGTGTTTCAATGTCCTATAGTGCGTAGGATTATTGAGGCCTGCAGGTGCTTATGGGCCTTATTGAGTTGCGATTTCATAGCCTGTACCTTCCACAGAATAAATTATGGCCTGGTGTACTCAGTTTGGGAAGTGCCATTGTTGGATATATTACCGGAGCTTCTGAATACCTCAGGCGCCGAGATCTGTATCCACAGCTTGTCCCGTGATCAGAGTCAGCCATGTGGGTGCATCATTAGCCTTATTGTGTTTTCTTTTAAGCATCTCACATCTGTGCCACAATGTCCGGAGCTCTCAAACTTTGTCCTGTGTACATATGGGTGTTATTCTTGCTTCATGCAACGGTAATATGTCAGTACCTGCTCTGAGAATGGTATTCCTGGGCTTTGACAATGGAGCTCACTTAACGTTGGGCCATCTCAGTCGGATACCAACTCCACCACCGTCTTATTTTTGTGTTTTTTTTTACTGTTGTTTATAAGTTTATTAAAGAATTGTTCTAAAACTGTTCACTGCTCAGGTAGGATTGGTACACTTGTGATCATAGTTCAGCTATCCCTAGACTTCTGGTTACAAGTGTTCGAATTAAATTAAATTTTAAAATTACATTGTTTAAAGTTAAAACAGAAAAATAACACCAGCATTTAAGTTCTTGTTACCAACAAAATCATTAATTACATCACTATACAACATAATCAATTATCAGTTTAAAATTTTTTGGGGAAAATGCTGTTTGTAAAAATGTAGAATAAATAATTGAAAAATGAAACATCTCTAGGTATAAAATTAAGAAAATGTACATGTCAGAAGTTTGTAGAATATTACAATAATTTTATTAGGAAAATATGTTATTTAAGAGTCATCAAGATGTATATTTTACATTTAGGCAATGGCAAGTTTAGGGTTTGTATTTCCCTACTCACTTTAGATGATTTCGTTACCCTACCCCTTGTTCTGCTGAGCTGAAGGATAGCATACTTTTAGCTATCTGTGTGCATGGTTAACAGACAAATATGTGTTGGTACATTGACATTTTGTATGTGTGTGTATATATATTTGTGTATATATATATATATATATATATCAATATATCCTATATAATAAATATACAAAATGTTTGTCAGATGCAGTAATGCGCAGTAGAGACTGCACCAGGACAAACATACCTGGCCGTTTGGATCCTGACAGCAGAGAGAAAAGAGCAAGGCTAAAGCGGCGTGTCAGGGGGAGTGGCTGGCAGGAGAGTCACAATGGGGGCGTGGCTGGGTGGGGTGCTGCAATGGGGGCATGGCCAGATGGACCATGAGAAAGAGAGAGGGAGAATATCAGTTCAAATAAATATATCAGAATGCGCCAGAGGATATTACCACACAAGCTTATCTTAATTTTGGCGAGATCTCCCAACCAGATCTCTAAAAGATAGTTAAACAAATGTGCCACAAGAGAAGCACTGCACTCCCTGTTTGGGGTGAGTGTTGCTTAAGGTGGTGTCCACGCTATATATCAACGTATATCGATACAATCATATATATTTAAAAAAAGTGTATATATAAAAAGAGTAATTAGAAAATAGCGATTATCAGTAAAATTATTTAATTCTGACTTAAAAACTGTTAAAACCTGTTGTATACAACAAAAAAACAATAGTGATTGATATACAATTCAATTCACAATTTTAAATATATGTCAATAAAATGTCAATAAAATATATATAAAGAGATTGGTAAAATATGGTGTAGAGGTATAAATAGCTAACATACAATTTAGAGTAAACAAAGAGTAAACAAAGAACAAAGTCTGTTGCCTGTAGTGTTAATCCTAGTAGGTGGGTAAATGTAAATCTGTGCATATAATGTCCCAGAGAGAAGACTTCGAAGAATATATCCAATGTGTGATCCTAAAAAATGTGATATCCAAAATGAATGTGACAGTCCTTGTCCTGCTCAATGTTCGCAATGTGAGAAGGTGAAAAAAGTGATTTAAGTTGAAAAAATATAAAAAATATAAAAATCAAAAACAGGTGTACACCTGAAAATGTGAAAATATAAAAAATATAAAAATATAAAAATGGGTAGAAATATAAAAATATCTTGTGAACAATAGTGATTCAAAAAGGTGATTTAAAAAAGTGACTGAGTAACTTGATGAAAAAGTAACTTGATGAAAAAGTAATTTTCTTAAAAGTTTCAAATGAAATAGATTCCCAAAACAAATATTGTGATGAGTGGGTATTTCCAAAAGCAAATGTTATAATGAATGGATAAATCCTGAGTAACCTAAGGAAAAAAGAAAAAATACATAGTGCAATAATGCCTCTAAACAGTGCTGGTGATAAGTATTTAGCTTACCTAGTGCTCCTGAGCCGTTTATACCAGTTTGTCTACGCGTTTCGGTCTTGTAAAAGACCTTTCTCAAGACTGGTATCGGCTCCTTCCATTGCTGCCCTTTTTATTATCCTCATTAGCCAATGGTATCGTTCAAAAATGGCGCCGAAAATTTTCGCGCCAAAAAAAGGGGAAGTTTATCCCATGTGTATGGCCTTTGGTTTGTGACCTGGAACTATAATAATAAGTTTCGGTTCCTTGCAAGGTCTATTTCCCTTGTGAGGTGTATTCACATACCGCTTTGTTTGTTTTCCCTTAGTTCGGCCAACCGGAAGTTGTCAGACCGGAAGTAGTCCCGGCTGTCTTACACACTTCCGGTATTGCGCTTGGGCGGAAAAAGTAAAAATAAAAAACGCGGTAAATAGAGTGTGGGTGTTTGGACTCTATTAGTATATTATAATGTAGAGAGTAGAACATGTGGTATTTCGGATTCAGGAGCTACTGGTTTACATCTAAACTTTGGGTTATCAGGTATTTCAAATACCGTTTTCAAATTTCTAAAAACTAGTAAATAACTAAAAACTGATAAATATATGAATATTTGAAAGGACATATATAAAAAGATGGCACAAAAGAAGTTAATCTCCATTGTAAGAATAAAATATAAAATATATATGGAATATATTAAAATACAATAAAAGAGGGAATTTAGCTTTGTTATGGGTGACCCATCTTTAACAGACCTAAAGTCTAGTTACCTTGAAATTGTTGTTAAGCAATTTCCTTGTTTTATACCCAACATTATAGTGTAGATTGGGAATAGTCAGTTATATAAAAGTAAATGAGTGTATTAGTAACTTAGTTATGTCAGAGAGAGTTACGTGTGTCTTTTATCCACTATTGGACCCATTGATGAATTAGTAATCCACTATTCTGCCCATTTATAAGTTAATAATAAGTGATGATTTAGGGATTCATACTTGTGGTATTGTTAAGACTGTGATGGTGATGGTTCCTTCGGATGTCATCATAGTAAATGGAATATTTCCATACTGCTGTTAAATCCTTTTGGAAAGGTGCAGTCTAAAAGGAAAATCCATTTAGATTCTACTCTGAGGAGTTGCTTTTCGAAGTCCCCACCCCTCCAATTTCTATTAGGTTTGTCAATACCCATAAATTTGAAGGTTTTGTTATTACCGTTATGAACCTCTTTGAAATGTTTATAGATCGGGAGGTCTTCTTTTCCCCATTTTATCTTGAGTAGGTGCTCCCGAATCCTGTCTCTCAGTTTCCTGGATGTCTGCCCTATGTACTGCAATCCACATCCACATTCTATCATATATATGATTCCTGTGTCGTGGCACCTTATCATCTCCTTCATCTCAAAAGATTCTTTTGTGACCTTAGACCTAAAGGTGTGCCCCTTATTCCCATGTTTGCAGGCTTTACATGACTGGCATGGGAAAAAACCTTTTAGCTTATGTCCATGTACACTCATTACCTTGTTTCTGGTGGTGTTGGTAGGGATGCTTGGTGCAATCATTGTTTTAATATTTTTTGTTTTCCGATATATAAAGTTGGGGGACTCAGTCAGATCTTTCCCGATGATGTTATCCTCTTTGAGGAAGTGCCAGTGTTTCTTAATGATTCTTTCTATTAGGAATTTATTTTCACTATATTCAGTGATAAATGGCACACATATTTCTGTCTTCTCATCGTCTTTGTTCTTATCCTTATATTTCAACATGGATTCTCTACTCATCTTTTCAACCTCCTTCATGGTGTTGTTTATACTCGATTCCTCGTATCCTCTGTCCAAAAATCTTTTCTTCAGAATTTCTGATTGCTCTTTCCATTTATTTAGCTCAGAACAGTTTCTTCTGATTCTCATAAACTGTTCTTTGGGGATGTTGGACTTCCATCTATAGTGGTGGCAGCTTGTTTGATGAATATAATTGCTGCAATCTACATCTTAAAGTATGTTGCTGTAGATAGCTTTCCTTTTTTGACGCTTATGTCCAAGTCTAAGAAGTGAATGTTGTGTTTGCTTATCTCATAAGTGAAGTGTAGATTCTTGCAGTTCTGGTTCATCACGTTTATAGTGTGTTTAAGATCTTCCTCGGGGCCTTTCCACACTAAAATGATGTCATCTATATATCTCTTGTAAAGGACCAGGTCTGCGCCCGCTGGGCAGGAGTCCCAGAATATCTTCTCCCATAGGCCCATATATAAATTGGCGTAGCTGGGCGCAAACCTGGTCCCCATAGCTGTTCCACATGTTTGATTGTAGAATTTTCCTCTGTCGTTAAAATAATTGTGAGTAAGGATGTACATGATTCCTTCTGTTATGAACTCCCTTTGGTCTGGGCTCAAATCTTTGTCTTTGTCCAAGAAGTATTCTACTGCTTCGACACCTAGGTTGTGTGGAATGCTTGTGTAAAGAGCAGTGACGTCACAGGTAGCTAGGATATAATCTTCTTCCCATTTCAGTTCGTTCAGTATGTTCAGCATTTCAGTTGAATCCTTTAGATATGATGGGAGTTTTTGTACATATTTTTGGAGTCTCCTATCTATGTATTCAGATAGGTTACAAGATATGGATTAGATGCCTGAAATAATCGGCCTTCCGGGTGGGTTCGTTAGTCTCTTGTGAATTTTCGGGAGGTAATAGAATACAGGTATTCTAGGGTTCTTGATAGATATGTACCTGTATTCTCGGTTGTTGAGCACACCCTTCCTTTTGGCTGATAGAAGCATACAATCCAATTCTTTCTTGAATTTGTCCGTGGGGTCTGATTTGAGGACTTTATAAGTTTCTGAGTCTCCCAAAATTCTATCCGATTCCTTATTATAGTCTTCTTTATTTAAAATCACAATGCCCCCGCCCTTATCTGCGGGTTTCACTATGATATCCCTGTTGTTTTCCAAACTTTTAATAGTATCCATTTGTGTTTTAGTCAAATTGTGACTGAATTTCTTAAGTTGAGTCTGGTTTAGTTTCTTTAAATCATCACAAACTATATTTTCAAAGGTTTCAATATGTGGACCTTTGTGTGTAACGGGAAAAAAAGTGGATTTGGGTTTAAGGTCAGTGTAATTTGATTTCTCATGTATCTGGTCTGTTGTTGGGAGTGTGTTGACTTCTGGGGTCTGATTACTGTTTTGTTTCTCTAATGCAGATTTGCAATAAAATCTTTTGAGAGTTAGTTTCCTAACCAACTGTTACTACATGTCACTAGTAGACAGAAACAAACAATCAAAAAGAAAACAAAGAACACAGGACATGGAAGACTCCCCCATTCAAAAAAGAATAAATTCAGAGGTAGAAGAGCAGGATCAAAGACAAAAAAGACAAATATGAAAAATACACTTAAACATGGAGAAACACAAAACAATACACACACTGTAGTTCCCTCCACAAGCAATCCTAAGACAACAGGTATATACAATCTAAGCAAAACAACCTTAGATTCAAAAGACATTGAAGTTCTCTCGTTAGGGCTATCATATGCCCCATCCAGGGGTTTGGATAAATTCCAAACCTATACCCACATTAAACAGTTGGTTAGGAAACTAACTCTCAAAAGATTTTATTGCAAATCTGCATTAGAGAAACAAAATAGTAATCAGACCCCAGAAGTCAACACACTCCCAACAACAGACCAGATACATGAGAAATCAAATTACACTGACCTTAAACCCAAATCCACTTTTTTTCCCGTTACACACAAAGGTCCACATATTGAAACCTTTGAAAATATAGTTTGTGATGATTTAAAGAAACTAAACCAGACTCAACTTAAGAAATTCAGTCACAATTTGACTAAAACACAAATGGATACTATTAAAAGTTTGGAAAACAACAGGGATATCATAGTGAAACCCGCAGATAAGGGCGGGGGCATTGTGATTTTAAATAAAGAAGACTATAATAAGGAATCGGATAGAATTTTGGGAGACTCAGAAACTTATAAAGTCCTCAAATCAGACCCCACGGACAAATTCAAGAAAGAATTGGATTGTATGCTTCTATCAGCCAAAAGGATGGGTGTGCTCAACAACCGGGAATACAGGTACATATCTATCAAGAACCCTAGAATACCTGTATTCTATTACCTCCCGAAAATTCACAAGAGACTAACGAACCCACCCGGAAGGCCGATTATTTCAGGCATCGAATCCATATCTTGTAACCTATCTGAATACATAGATAGGAGACTCCAAAAATATGTACAAAAACTCCCATCATATCTAAAGGATTCAACTGAAATGCTGAACATATTGAACGAACTGAAATGGGAAGAAGATTATATCCTAGCTACCTGTGACGTCACTGCACTTTACACAAGCATTCCACACAACCTAGGTGTCGAAGCAGTAGAATACTTCTTGGACAAAGACAAAGATTTGAGCCCAGACCAAAGGGAGTTCATACTAGAAGGAATCATGTACATCCTTACTCACAATTATTTTAACGAAAGAGGAAAATTCTACAATCAAACATGTGGAACAGCTATGGGGACCAGGTTTGCGCCCAGCTACGCCAATTTATATATGGGCCTATGGGAGAAGATATTCTGGGACTCCTGCCCAGCGGGCGCAGACCTGGTCCTTTACAAGAGATATATAGATGACATCATTTTAGTGTGGAAAGGCCCCGAGGAAGATCTTAAACACACTATAAACGTGATGAACCAGAACTGCAAGAATCTACACTTCACTTATGAGATAAGCAAACACAACATTCACTTCTTAGACTTGGACATAAGCGTCAAAAAAGGAAAGCTATCTACAGCAACATACTTTAAAGATGTAGATTGCAGCAATTATATTCATCAAACAAGCTGCCACCACTATAGATGGAAGTCCAACATCCCCAAAGGACAGTTTATGAGAATCAGAAGAAACTGTTCTGAGCTAAATAAATGGAAAGAGCAATCAGAAATTCTGAAGAAAAGATTTTTGGACAGAGGATACGAGGAATCGAGTATAAACAACACCATGAAGGAGGTTGAAAAGATGAGTAGAGAATCCATGTTGAAATATAAGGATAAGAACAAAGACGATGAGAAGACAGAAATATGTGTGCCATTTATCACTGAATATAGTGAAAATAAATTCCTAATAGAAAGAATCATTAAGAAACACTGGCACTTCCTCAAAGAGGATAACATCATCGGGAAAGATCTGACTGAGTCCCCCAACTTTATATATCGGAAAACAAAAAATATCAAAACAATGATTGCACCAAGCATCCCTACCAACACCACCAGAAACAAGGTAATGAGTGTACATGGACATAAGCTAAAAGGTTTTTTCCCATGCCAGTCATGTAAAGCCTGCAAACATGGGAATAAGGGGCACACCTTTAGGTCTAAGGTCACAAAAGAATCTTTTGAGATGAAGGAGATGATAAGGTGCCACGACACAGGAATCATATATATGATAGAATGTGGATGTGGATTGCAGTACATAGGGCAGACATCCAGGAAACTGAGAGACAGGATTCGGGAGCACCTACTCAAGATAAAATGGGGAAAAGAAGACCTCCCGATCTATAAACATTTCAAAGAGGTTCATAACGGTAATAACAAAACCTTCAAATTTATGGGTATTGACAAACCTAATAGAAATTGGAGGGGTGGGGACTTCGAAAAGCAACTACTCAGAGTAGAATCTAAATGGATTTTCCTTTTAGACTGCACCTTTCCAAAAGGATTTAACAGCAGTATGGAAATATTCCATTTACTATGATGACATCCGAAGGAACCATCACCATCACAGTCTTAACAATACCACAAGTATGAATCCCTAAATTATCACTTATTATTAACTTATAAATGGGCAGAATAGTGGATTACTAATTCATCAATGGGTCCAATAGTGGATAAAAGACACACGTAACTCTCTCTGACATAACTAAGTTACTAATACACTCATTTACTTTTATATAACTGACTATTCCCAATCTACACTATAATGTTGGGTATAAAACAAGGAAATTGCTTAACAACAATTTCAAGGTAACTAGACTTTAGGTCTGTTAAAGATGGGTCGCCCATAACAAACCTAAATTCCCTCTTTTATTGTATTTTAATATATTCCATATATATTTTATATTTTATTCTTACAATGGAGATTAACTTCTTTTGTGCCATCTTTTTATATATGTCCTTTCAAATATTCATATATTTATCAGTTTTTAGTTATTTACTAGTTTTTAGAAATTTGAAAACGGTATTTGAAATACCTGATAACCCAAAGTTTAGATGTAAACCAGTAGCTCCTGAGTCCGAAATACCACATGTTCTACTCTCTACATTATAATATACTAATAGAGTCCAAACACCCACACTCTATTTACCGCGTTTTTTATTTTTACTTTTTCCGCCCAAGCGCAATACCGGAAGTGTGTAAGACAGCCGGGACTACTTCCGGTCTGACAACTTCCGGTTGGCCGAACTAAGGGAAAACAAACAAAGCGGTATGTGAATACACCTCAAAAGGGAAATAGACCTTGCAAGGAACCGAAACTTATTATTATAGTTCCAGGTCACAAACCAAAGGCCATACACATGGGATAAACTTCCCCTTTTTTTGGCGCGAAAATTTTCGGCGCCATTTTTGAACGATACCATTGGCTAATGAGGATAATAAAAAGGGCAGCAATGGAAGGAGCCGATACCAGTCTTGAGAAAGGTCTTTTACAAGACCGAAACGCGTAGACAAACTGGTATAAACGGCTCAGGAGCACTAGGTAAGCTAAATACTTATCACCAGCACTGTTTAGAGGCATTATTGCACTATGTATTTTTTCTTTTTTCCTTAGGTTACTCAGGATTTATCCATTCATTATAACATTTGCTTTTGGAAATACCCACTCATCACAATATTTGTTTTGGGAATCTATTTCATTTGAAACTTTTAAGAAAATTACTTTTTCATCAAGTTACTTTTTCATCAAGTTACTCAGTCACTTTTTTAAATCACCTTTTTGAATCACTATTGTTCACAAGATATTTTTATATTTCTACCCATTTTTATATTTTTATATTTTTTATATTTTCACATTTTCAGGTGTACACCTGTTTTTGATTTTTATATTTTTTATATTTTTTCAACTTAAATCACTTTTTTCACCTTCTCACATTGCGAACATTGAGCAGGACAAGGACTGTCACATTCATTTTGGATATCACATTTTTTAGTATCACACATTGGATATATTCTTCGAAGTCTTCTCTCTGGGACATTATATGCACAGATTTACATTTACCCACCTACTAGGATTAACACTACAGGCAACAGACTTTGTTCTTTGTTTACTCTTTGTTTACTCTAAATTGTATATTAGCTATTTATACCTCTACACCATATTTTACCAATCTCTTTATATATATTTTATTGACATTTTATTGACATATATTTAAAATTGTGAATTGAATTGTATATCAATCACTATTGTTTTTTTGTTGTATACAACAGGTTTTAACAGTTTTTAAGTCAGAATTAAATAATTTTACTGATAATCGCTATTTTCTAATTACTCTTTTTATATATACACTTTTTTTTAAATATATATGATTGTATCGATATACGTTGATATATAGCGTGGACACCACCTTAAGCAACACTCACCCCAAACAGGGAGTGCAGCGCTTCTCTTGTGGCACATTTGTTTAAAGAGAGAGAGAGAGAGCAAAGGGTTTGAAAGAGAGAGCCAGAGAGGGGAAGAGAGAGCAAGGTAGGAAAAATCTGATTGGTTAATTTAATCAGCCAATCGGATTGAAGTTCAATCCGATTGGCTGATTAGATCAGCCAATAGAATTGACATTGCATTCTATTGGATGATCCAATCAGCCAATCGGATTGAACTTCAATCCTATTGGCTGATTAAATCAACCAATCTGATTTTTCCTACCTTAATTCCGATTGGCTGATAGAATCCTATCAGGGGCTTAGATTAGGTGTAATTAGATAAAAATTCTTGTAATATTTTTTTTATTTTGTGTAATTTAGTGTTTTTTTTTTAATATAGTTTAGTTTATTTAATTGTATTTTAGTTTAGATAATTGTAGGTAATTTATTTAATTAATTTATTGATAGTGTAGTGTTAGTATTTGTAACTTAGGTTAGGTTTAATTTTACAGGTAATTTAGTAATTATTTTAACTAGGTAGCTATTAAATAGTTATTAACAATTTAATAGCTATTGTACCTAGTTAAAATAAATCCAAAGTTGCCTGTAAAATAAATATAAATCCTAAAATAGCTACAATGTAATTATTAGTTATATTGTAGCTATCTTATGGTTTATTTTATAGGTAAGTATTTATTTTTAAATAGGAATAATTTATTTAATTATAGTAAATTTATTTAGATTTCTTTAAATTATATTTAATTTAGGGGGGTGTTAGGGTTAGGGTTAGACTTAGGTTTAGGGGTTAATAACTTTATTATAGTAGCGGCGACTTTGGGGGCAGGAGATTAGGGGTTTATAATTGTAGGTAGGTGGCGAAGACGTTGGGGGGGCAGATTAGGGTTTAATAATATAATGTAGGTGTCAGCGATAGCGGGGGCGGCAGATTAGGGGTTAATAAGTGTAAGGTTAGGGGTGTTTAGACTCAGGGTTCATGTTAGGGTGTTAGGTGTAGACTTAGAAAGTGTTTCCCCATAGGAAACAATGGGGCTGCGTTAGGAGCTGAACGCTGCTTTTTTTGCAGGTGTTAGGTTTTTTTTAGCCAGCTCAGCCCCATTGTTTCCTATGGGGAAATCGTGCACGAGCACGTTTTTCCAGTTTACCGCTACAGTAAACAACGCTGGTAATGAGGTGAGAAGTAGAGCTAAATTTTGCTCAACACTCACTTTTCTGAGGCTAACGCAGCCATTTAGAAAACTCGTAATACCAGCGTTGTTTAAAGGGAGCGCTGGAAAAAAAAGGAGCGTTAGCCCCGCAAGTTTTTACTGACAAAATTCGTAATCTAGGCGAAAGTGTCTTAGTAAATGGAGTTCATTCAGCAGAGGGGGCTGTTACTAGTGGTGTTCCTCAGGGGTCAGTTCTGGGGCCTGTTTTGTTTAACATATTTATCTGTGATATCAGCAAAGGGCTACAGGGGAAAGTATGTCTGTTTGCAGATGATACAAAAATTTGTAACAGAGTGGATGTTCCAGGGGGGGTAGACAAAATGAGAAGTGATATACAACAATTGGAGGATTGGACAAACGACTGGGATCTAAAGTTTAACACAGCAAAGTGTAAAATAATGCATTTAGGAAAGAAAAATCCAAATGTTAATTACAGACTCAATGACACTTTACTGACTGTTACAGATGAGGAACAGGACTTGGGAATTATTATTTCAGATGATTTAAAACTTAGTAAACAATGTAGTAATGCAGTGAGTAAGGCTAGCAGAATGCTTGGATGTATTGGTAGAGGTATTTGCAGCAGAAATAGTAAGGTTCTTATGCCACTTTATAGATCATTAGTTAGGCCTCATCTTGAGTATTTTGTGCAGTTCTGGAGGCCATATCTTCAGAAGGATATTAACAAACTTGAATCTGTGCAAAGGAGGGCTACCAAAATGGTACATGGTCTAAAAAATAAAACTAACCAGGATAGGCTCAATGACCCAAATATGTATAGCTTAGAGGAGAGAAGGGAAAGAGGTGATATGATAGCAACTTTCAAGTACGTTAAAGGGCTTAGTAAAACTGAGGCTATGGATATTTTACATAAAATGGAAAAATTTAAGAACACGGGGTCATGATCTCAAGTTAAAGGGTAGTAGATTTGAGGAAGCACTTCTTTACAGAAAGAGTGATTGATTTATGGAATAAACTTCCTCAAGAGGTAGTAGCAACAAACACTGTGAGGGACTTTAAAAATGCATGGGACAAGCATAAGGCTATCCTACAAACTAGATAAGTTTTTACTGTTAGGTAATATCGGGCAGACTTGCTGGGCCTATGGCTCTTATCTGCCGTCAATATCTATGTTTCTATGTTTCTATAACACTATTTAATAAATAAAAAAAAATAATAACACTTTGCACACAGTGGCTCAAGGGCTCAAAGATATGAGATTGCAGGTGTTAGCTAAAAAAAGGCAGGCAAATGGCTTTAACATAGACATATATATATATATATATATATATATATATATATATATATATATATATATATATATATGTATGTGTGTGTTTGTGTGTACATATGTATTTATGTATTTATATGTGTATATGTATTTACAGACATATATACACATATAAACAAATACATATGTACACATATATAGACATATATAGAAGTGCATTGGATATTCCTATATATATATGGCCTGTTTTGTTTAACATATTTATCTGTGATATCAGCAAAGGGCTACAGGGGAAAGTATGTCTGTTTGCAGATGATACAAAAATTTGTAACAGAGTGGATGTTCCAGGGGGGGTAGACAAAATGAGAAGTGATATACAACAATTGGAGGATTGGACAAACGACTGGGATATCTAATAATGTATATATAGGTATAGATATATATTGTACCAAAATCCATCAGCTATATGTCGAAATATTTATTTATTTATGAATAAATATAACATATATTCCATTTTCATGTAAGGTTAGTGCAAATAAGAATATGCGATTGTGTTTGCACGAGAGGGGGTTTTTAGGGTTTTTTTCCACTTTTTTTTTCCATTGACTTCTATGAGGGAATTCTTAAACCTGCACGTGATATTCTAACTGAAGATTTTTGCGATTGTCAGGTTACTGCTAGAGGGAAAAGTTTACTGTTAACTCGTAATATGAGCACAACCTGATGAGTGCAAAAATATTACTTCTAGCGCAGTTAACGCTCAAGCGGGATTTTTAATTTGCACTTAACTCATAATCTGGCCCATAAGAAGTCAAGAAATAAGTAATTTTCAATACATTATTTGCCTATGAATATATATTACGGGCACTTCTACACAGTAAGCTTCTGCCCCTAAAATACTTAAACTGCTCAAGGGCAGGAAGTTATTAGGGAGCTGCAGTATAAAAGTTAATTATGATATTGTTTTCCTCTCCAAGGAAAAATGCAGGCACTACTAGGTGTAAATATATAAAAAACGACCTTTATTCGGCTTCTTAAAAACAGCAAAAAAGACAATCCAACATATGGCAGACAAACAGACAAGAGGGACTGACCGCCTAACGCATTTCGCGCCCCCTAGTGGCGCTTAGTCATAGGCTAACACTTTAGAGAGAGAGTATCCCTTATAAAGCGATATGTTAACCCTTCCCTCTCCAATAAAACATGATTAAAACACTAAAGAGTGAGTATATATGTTTTGCACACAGGGTCATATTCAAAATATACAAAAGAATTCAGATAATTACGTTCTATATATATGTTATGTCTGGAAAACATAACCCGCTAAAAGGGGAATATTATATTGTTTTACACAAACAAAAACCATGGCAGCTAGAATATTGGTGATAGTAGAGTTTACATTCAAAAATACATATACAGAGAATAATAATAACAATAAGGACAAATAGGAAATGGTGATAAAGATAAGCATAGGAATAAAGTATGAAATATTGGAAAAGGTAAGCATAGGAATAAACCCAAAAATGCCTTATGTCATACCACTGAGGTATACTATATTATAAAGAAATACTACAGACATCCTTGTTCATACCAATTGGGACTCTGGATTTTAGTTTGAGTATCTAATACAGTTCTTTTTTATCTAGGATTTTATGTTTGTTACCTCCTCTTGGGGGAGGACCGCTCTATCTATGATCTGTATTGACATGTCTGCTAAATGCGTAAAGTGATAATTATTAAAATGATTGGCTACTGCAGAATCCCTAACATAATTCTTCACGTCTCTGACGTGTTCGCTAAATCGAGTTCTAGCCTCACGTGAGGTTTTACCAACATATTGGCTCTTACATAGATTGCAAGTAAGTAAGTAGACCACATATGTGGTTTTGCAATTTGCATACAAGTCAATAGAGTATGCATTGCTGTCATAAGTGGATACAAAACTATTCCCAATTATTATAGTTGTACACGTATTGCAGTTCCTACTGCTACATTTAAAGTTTCCTTGTTTTTATTGTTTTCCTCTCCCTTTGACTCACCATCATTACAGGGACATTAGCTTATCCCTTACTCTCCCCTAGACTAAAGAGCAGTTGTGGACATATAAGTATGAGTATTCGATTATTTTATTCTGCATCTCCTTGACTAACAAACATTATAGAAAATAGGAGCCGATTTATCAAGCTCTGTTTGGAGCTTGATGCCCCTTTTTCCGCGCGAGCCTTAAGGCTCACAGGAAACAGAAGTTATGAAGCAGAGGTCGCGGACAGAAATCAACGCAATCGAATACGATCAGGTTGATTGACACCCCCTGCTAGCTTATGCTGTCGGCATTTATCGATGTGCAGCGGACATTATACACTACATTGTATCATGACCGCTCGCACTATGATAAATCTACCCCATAAACTTAACTCCCTTATCCTTTTTCGAGAAATTGATTTATCAAAATCTGGGATTGAGAGTCATAAGTATGCAAACAAAGAACAATTCCTCCTAATTCTTTTAAATTGATTCTTCCATAATGGGTGTTAAAAGCTTTTCAAATCTAAATAAAACCTGCGTCATCTCAACCGAAATCCAAATCTAAAAACTGAATATTAATTTTACTATATTTCATTGTAAATCAATCACATAACACCTACTCTGATTTTCAAATAAGCAGTAGATTTTTTTTTATTATTTTTTCTCTAATTTTCTGGCCCCTTGTATCATATGACATTCATCAGCCAATCAGAGACAAGTATACGTATACCATGTGAGCGTGTGCACATGCTCAGTAGGAGCTTGTTCCCCAGAAAGTGTGTATAAAAAAGACTGGGCAAAATTTGATAATGGAAGTAAATTGGAAAGTGTCTTAAAACTGTATGTATGTATTGGGTACTTGTAAAGCACGGCTAATCACCCATAAGAGTCTCAAGGTGCTACTCATTTTATCAACCTTGGAAGGATGAAAGGCTGAGTGGACCACGCCAGGAATCAAACCTGCAACCCTTGGGTTGCTACAGAGCTCAGCCACAGTGCCTTAGCATGCTGAGCTATCTGTTTGAGCTACATGATATTTCTGAATCTTAAATGTTTTTTTTTACTTGAGTACCACTTTAATCTCCAATGGAGAAGCATCTACAATGAACAACAAATTGTCAATGAAACAACCATAGTACACCAGCTTGCCCCTATATAGGGATATAGTGTATTTATGTTCAAACAGCCATAAAAATTGGCATTACTATGGGAAAACTTAGAGCAAAATTACAAGTGTTGGGGTACGGCTATACCGCTGAAAAATTGGCCATTGCGCGCGGAATATGCAGGTCTCCCATATTACAAGTCGCAGTGGTACAGCTATACTGCTAGCATTTTAGCCTTTACTCAACTCTCCATTCCGCACTCAAAAAAATGAATTGAGTGCAGGATTTTCATTGCACCTGTATTACAGGTTGTGCTGTCAGGCTATAAAGCTAGCGTTATAGCTTATACCACCGCAAACCATTCCGCTATCTGAGACCAGTAGTTATAGATTTTGCGAAACAAAAATGTTTTACAAAACTCATAACTAAAACGTTACAAAGTACACTAAAACCTATAAACTACCTATTAACCCCAACATCGCAAATACTATATTAAACCTATTAACCTCTAATCCGTCGACCCCCCACATAGCCAACACTAAATAAACCTATTAACCCCTAAACTGCCACCCCCCCACATCACTAACACCTAAATAAAGTTATTAACCCCTAAATCACTGCCCCCACATCGCTTCTACTATAATAAACCTATTAACCCCTAAACCGCCAGTCCCCCACATCGCTACTAATAAATAAACCCCTAGTCTAAATACCCCTAATCCGCCGCCCCACGGACATCGCGGACACTAAATAAAGTGATTAACCCCTAAACAGCCGCCCCTGCATCGATAACACCTAAATAAACCTATTAACCCATAAACCGCCGGTCCCCCACATCGCTACTACTATAATAAAACTATTAACCCCTAAACTTCCCCCTGTCAGGGTTTTTACTTGTTTTGTTTGCCATGTGCTGCTGGCAGCCATTTTACTCACCTCTCTTGGAGACTATGGTGCATTGTGGGGGATGCTGCTCATTTCCTGCACTTCCTTTTATGGCAGACTGGTGTGCATCATCCATGTGAGACAAGATGCAGTCTCAGAATTGTGATGTCATCACTTATTATTTAAAGGCCCTGTTCAATATGCTTTGCCTTTGCGTTGTCTCAGACCTGTTTGTGAGAGCTCCTGTATATTACCTGGCTATCTGACGTCCCTCCTGGTTCCTGATCCCTGGCTTATTCCTGACTCTGCTGTTTTCCTTGTTCCTGATTCCGGCTTGTCTGACTACTCGCTTTGGCTCCTGACTCGGCTCGTCTGACTATCAGCTCTGGTTTTTGATTCCTTGCTTGTTATTTGACTTGTGGACTTTTTATTATTTTTTGCTATTAATAAAGGTGTGATTATTTTTGCACTTCTCGTCTCAGTCTGATTCCTGCACCCTGACATTACGCAAAGGCCATGAATCCTGATGGTGCTGATAATCCACCTTTACCTGCCATAATTTCCAGGATTTATGAACAGGATCACTGCTTGGATCAATTTGCACTAGCCCTGCAAACCCTGCTGACTCGCACTGCACATTTGGACCAAAATGTCCCACAAGTTATGGCTGCTCATGTTTCCGCTGCTGCACCTAGTCCTACCAGGAGCATGTCCAGTTCTGCACCTCTACCTCAGCAATATGGAGGCGATCCTAATCAGTGCAGAGGGTTTTTGAACCAGGTGGGCATTTACTTTGAGATGTTACCTCAGGCGTTGTCCTCTGACAGAGTTAAGGTGGGATTTCACATCTCGTTACTCTCTGACACAGCTCTTGCCTGGGCTAATCCCTTGTGGGAGACTAATAAACCTGTGATTTCAAATTACCCTGAATTTGTAGCCTCCTTTCGAAGGGTATTTGATGTTCCGGCTCGCTCCTCCTCTCCTGCTAAACTACTCATGTCCATTCAGCAAGGTACAAGATCTGTTGCTCAGTATGCCATTGAGTTCCATACACTTGCCGCAGAGGTAGGTTGGAACAATGAAGCCCTTGTTGCCGCCTTCTTTCATGGGCTCTCTGATGCGATTAAAGACGAAGTTGCTGCCAGAGATTTACCAGAGGATCTTGAGGCATTGGTGTCTTTTTTTATTCTAATTGACATCAGACTAAGTGAGAGGCCCTCTTTCAAGGAGCGCTTGCGGAAGCCTCCTGTTCCTTTGTCTCCTACGTGTTCGTTCCCACCCATGCCTCCCTCTCCTCCCTTGTCTCCTGGTCCAGAGTCACTAGGTATTGCTGAGCCGATGCAGTTGGGATTCACGCGTCTCTCCATGGCGGAGAGGGTCTTTAGGAGGAGGGAGGGGCTCTGCCTCTATTTTGGGTTACAGGGTCACCTTTTGAAGTCTTGTCCTACACGGCCGGGAAACGATCACACCTAAGGTCCTGCTGGGGGCAGACCTTGGGTGGTTTATCCTTGTCCCCGGAACCACTAAAGGAGAAACCTTTGGTCACGATTGTCCTTTCCTGAGTGGACTCCTCCATAAAAACCCTAACAGGGGGGCAGTTTAGGGGTTAATAATTTTATTATAGTAGTAGCGATGTGGGGGGCCGGTGGTTTAGAGGTTAATAGCTTTATTTAGGTGTTATCGATACAGGGGTGGCCGTTTAGGGGTTAATCACTTTATTTAGTGTCAGCGATGTCGGAGGGTGGAGGATTAGGGGTATTTAGACTAGGGGTTAATGTTAGGCTAGGTGTTAGTTTTTTTCTAACACTTTCTCTCCATTGATGTCTATGGGGGAAAACATGCACGAGCATGTCATGTCAGGCCTTGGGTTTTGTGCGGTATGGAGCTTACTGCATAACAAATTAAGGTTTTTCAGTAATTTGTAATGTAAGGGGACCATACGTACTGGTTTTAACAGTACAGTACTTTTTTTTGGACATTGGTCTGGTTAGTTGTGAGATGTAACCAGTACAGTTTAGGACTACAGTATTAAAAATTATTAATTTATCAAAAGATTGAGTACATCAATCCTTGATAAACCAGCCTTAACCAATTTTATTCATTTATCCTAGTTTTAATTTTTATTTTTTTATTTTACACAACGGCAATACTCGGCATTCAGCACACGCACTCTCTATATATTGTGACAACTCTTCAATAATACTCCTGCGCATTAAATACAGCCAGACCGTGGGAACTCGATGATGACGGCATAACACAAAGACCACCAAAATCGACCAATTTGGTGTTAGCTATAAAAGACACTCCGCAGCACAGAACAGGCACCTTTGATCTGGCGTCTTCAGACCGTGACAAAGACCCTCAGAGCTCCGCGCTCTCGGTAATTCAAGCTTTTCGCTCCACTGTTTTCACAGGGCACCTGACTGCTTCACCAGGACCCGATGACCTTGCCCCCTTGGACCAAGATTAACGTCCTTGCCCCTTTAGACCAGTACCGGCATCTTCGCCCCAATCAATCCTGGACTGTTGACTTAACCCCCTCGGACCAAGACCAACATCCGACAAAGTTTGCAATAATTGTTTATTTTTTTGGACACCCATGGCGCCAAAACGACAAAAGTGCGTCTTCAATGATGAGTTAAAATCCCTCTTAAGGGCAATGCCCATCCAAATGCCCTTTTCAGGGCAATGGGGAGATTAGGTTTTTTTAGTTAGGATTTTATTTGGGGGGTTGGTTGTGTGGGTGGTGGGTTTTACTGTTGGGGGGTTGTTTGTATTTTTTTTACAGGTAAAAGAGCTAGAAGTCCTCAATGAACCCGGGAGAAGTCTTCATCCAAGCAGCAAGAAGTGGTCCTCCAGACGGGCAGAAGTCTTCATTCAGATGGCATCTTCTTCTATCTTCATCCTTCCGACGTAGAGCGGCTCCATCTTCAAGACATCCGGCGCTGAGCATCCTCTTCTGATGACGGCTACTGTAGAATGAAGGTTTCTTTAAGGGACATCATCCTTGATGGCATCCCTTGAATTCCGATTGGCTGATAGAATTCTATCAGCCAATCGGAATTAAAGGGGAAAAAATCCTTTTAAGGGCAATGCCCATCCAAATGCCCTTGGGAGGGGGTTGTATTTTTTTTACAGGTTAAAGAGCTGATCTCTTTGGGGCAATGCCCCGCAAAAGGCCCTTTTAAGTGCTTTTAAAAATTATTAATTTATCAAAAGATTGAGTACATCAATCCTTGATAAACCAGCCTTAACCAATTTTATTCATTTATCCTAGTTTTAATTTTTATTTTTTTATTTTACACAATGGCAATACTCGGCATTCAGCACACGCACTCTCTATATATTGTGACGACTCTTCAATAATACTCCTGCGCATTAAATACAGCCAGACCGTGGGAACTCGATGATGACGGCATAACACAAAGACCACCAAAATCGACCAATTTGGTGTTAGCTATAAAAGACACTCCGCAGCACAGGACAGGCACCTTTGATCTGGCGTCTTCGGACCGTGACAAAGACCCTCAGAGCTCCGCGCTCTCGGTAATTCAAGCTTTTCACTCCACTGTTTTCACGGGGCACCTGACTGCTTCACCAGGACCCGATGACCTTGCCCCCTTGGACCAGGATTAACGTCTTTGCCCCTTTAGACCAGTACCGGCATCTTCGCCCCAATCAATCCTGGACTGTTGACTTAACCCCCTCAGACCAAGACCAACATCCGACAAAGTTTGCAATAATTGTTTATTTTTTTGGACACCCATGGCGCCAAAACGACAAAAGTGTGTCTTCAATGATGAGTTAAAATCCCTCTTAAGGGCAATGCCCATCCAAATGCCCTTTTCAGGGCAATGGGGAGATTAGGGTTTTTTAGTTAGGATTTTATTTGGGGGGTTGGTTGTGTGGGTGGTGGGTTTTACTGTTGGGGGGTTGTTTGTATTTTTTTTTACAGGTAAAAGAGCTAGAAGTCCTCAATGAACCCGGGAGAAGTCTTCATCCAAGCAGCAAGAAGTGGTCCTCCAGACGGGCAGAAGTCTTCATTCAGATGGCATCTTCTTCTATCTTCATCCTTCCGACGTAGAGCGGCTCCATCTTCAAGACATCCGGCGCTGAGCATCCTCTTCTGATGACGGCTACTGTAGAATGAAGGTTTCTTTAAGGGACATCATCCTTGATGGCATCCCTTGAATTCCGATTGGCTGATAGAATTCTATCAGCCAATCAGAATTAAAGGGGAAAAAATCCTTTTAAGGGCAATGCCCATCCAAATGCCCTTGGGAGGGGGTTGTATTTTTTTTACAGGTTAAAGAGCTGATCTCTTTGGGGCAATGCCCCGCAAAAGGCCCTTTTAAGGGCTTTTGGTAGTTTAGTTTAGGCTAGGTTTTTTGTTTTGGGGGGGGTTATTTTGATTTTGAGGGCTATTAGATTAAGTGTAATTTAAATATCTGATAATTTCTTCTTTTATTTTGTGTGATTTTGTTTTTGTTTTTTTTGTAATTTAGGTAATTGTATTTAATTTATGTAATTTTTTTAATTGTAGTGTAAGGTTAGATGTTAGTGTAAGACAGGTTAGGTTTTATTTTACAGGTAAATTTGTATTTATTTTAGCTAGGTAGTTTGTAAATAGTTAATAACTATTTAGTAACTATTCTACCTAGTTAAAATAAATACAAACTTGCCTGTAAAATAAAAATAAACCCTAAACTAGCTACAATGTAACTATTATTTATATTGTAGCTAGCTTAGGGTTTATTTTATAGGTAAGTATTTAGTTTTAAATAGGAATTATTTAGTTATTAATAGTAGGTTTTATTTAGATTTATTTTAATTATATTAAAATTTGTGGGTGTTAGGGTTAGACCTAGGGTTAGGTTTAGGGGTTAATAAATTTAGTATAGTGACGGCGACGTTGGGGGCGGCAGATTAGGAGTTAATAAATGTAGGTAGGTGGCGATGATGTTAGGGGCGGCAGATTAGGGGTTAATAATATTTAACTAGTCGTTGTGATGCGGGAGTGCGGCGGTTTAGGGGTTAATATGTTTATTATAGTGGCGGCGATGTCCAGAGCGGCAGATTAGGGGTTAATAAATATAATGTAGGTGTCAGTGATGTCGGGGGCAGCAGATTAGGGGTTAATAAGTGTAAGATTAGTGGTGTTTAGACTCAGGGTTCATGTTAGGGTGTTAGGTGTAAACATAAATTTTGTTTCCCCATAGGAATCAATGGGGCTGCGTTACGGAACTTTACGCTGCTTTTTTGCAGGTGTTAGACTTTTTTTCAGCTGGCTTTCCCCATTGATGTCTATGGGGAAATCGTGCACGAGCACGTAAAAACCAGCTCACCGCAGCTTTCAGCATCGCTGGTATTGGAGTGCGGTTTGGAGCTCAATTTTGCGCTACGCTCACTTTTTGCCTGATAACGCCAGGTTTTTATAAACCTGTAATACCAGTGCTGTAGGGAAGTGAGAGCGGTGACAATAACTTTCAAGTTAGCACTGCACCGCTCATAACGCAAAACTCGTAATCTAGCCGAAAGTCTTTAAAGTTGTAGGCATGGTATATATCATCATTAAGTGCTGTATTGAAAAATACCCGCATTCCAGGGGCACACTCCATGAGAAGCTTTTTAAGCATAATTTATTTAAACACCTTTGCTTTGGTTTATATGATTAATAATGTAGTTTTCAAAACCTGTCCTCCTACATGCATTGTTATACACACAATCCAAAAGAGATGGCATTATCAAACATGTTTGAGAGGAATTGAGCAAATTCAATTTATTTTTCATTTATTTATCTTAGTTACCATATGCAAACCCTTAAATCCTAGATACTAGAGAGAATTCCTATGGGTTAGATTTGACACAAAAAAACCCTAAAGACAGGGATTTCAGCATAAAGTTTATTTCCAAGATTCATTAGAACGCTTGTAGATGTTTTGAATCACAACAACGACAATATTCTTCTAACGTGACTCTAGTGACATGGGGGCCTATTTATTATTTGTCTGTCCGGCATGATCCGATCAGACATCGCTGAGAGCACCAGCAGCTCTTGTTAACTGCTGGTGCAACATCGCCCCATGCAGATTCGCAACCAATTGACCGCTAGCAGGGGAGTGTCAATCAACCTGATCGTATTTGATCGGGTTGAATTGCAGCGATGTCTGTCTGCCTCCTCAGAGCAGGCGGACAGGTTATGGAGCAGTGGTCTTTAGACAGCTGCGTCATAACTGGTGTTTCTGGTGAGCCTGAAGGCTTGCCAGAAACATGGACCCTCAAGCTCCATACGGAACCTCCCTAGATGTGACAATAAAAAATAAGGTATTTAACTAGCAACAAAGATTTAAAGGTACCAAAAGCCTATTGGAGGCTACAAGTCATCACCCAAAATCCTGAAAAAGGGAATTTCAGTTTGACAGTTCCTTTATCAACTATGGAACTTTGCAACTGAAAACAAATTTGAAGAACAGGCTGTTGATATGTCTCATAGTTTTTGGGATAGAGGTTATTCCAAACTAAAAATAAAATATGCAGTGAATAAGGCCCGGAAGAGGAATAGGAATGGGATAACCTATTATATAGCCAAACACAAGGAATTTGGATAAAAAGGTGAGATTCCTCACCCAGTGTAATTGCCACTGGGGGATGATAAGAACGATCTTGTTATATAAGTGGCAGTTTTTATTGGCCGATGAGAGTCTAAGAGAAGTATTAGGTGAAAAACCTTTGCTTATAGCCCGGCAAGCTCCTAACCTAAAAGACAAATTGGTACAAAGCAATTTTGTGTGAAGTCCAATTGAAAAAGATTGGTTGGAAGTGCATAGTTTTCAGGGTAGGCACTGTGTAATATGCAAGCGTATTACACGTACAAAACAATTCACTACAGGTAGTAAAGTATATCAAATAAGATAGTTTGTTTGTAGTCTAGTTGGAACAGATGCTTAAACCATGTGTATTTTGAGACGGAACAGCAGTTACCTCTTGAGAAAGCCTGATGAGATTCAGGTGAAACGCGTTGAGGAATTTTGAACTATCTGAGCACCCGTAGTGTTATTGATACATGAGTGACCACTAACTACTGACTATTAGCATTTGCTGGCTCCTGTTCACTCTACATTGTGAAACATCTACAGGCAGTGCACATCAGATAGACTATATAGGGAAACCAGTTGGAACCTTTGGACGCTTGAAGTGCTTTTTTATCTCTTTTATCTTTTATCGTATGAGTGCATTTTATATTATGCGCATTGCTTGCTCTTAATAAAATCTGCACTTAGATTGTGGATGCACTGTTTTGTTCTCTTTTTTCAGTTATGTAATCTACCTTCTGCACTGCTTGTGTCCTTTGTTTTACATTGGAAAAACAAAGTGAATGCTAAAAGACAGAGTCACATAACATAAAAATTATATTAATAAAGCTAAAGAAGATGATATAAATTGCAGGATGGCTCTGAATTTCTCCATTAATCATAATCGTTCAATTTATTATTTAAATGTGATAGGCATAGATGCCTGTTCCCTATATGGGAGAGAGGGAAATATTGATAATATCCTCCTTAGTGTCAGGGTCTCATTCTGATTTTGTTTGTTTATTTGCTGCTTTTTATCTTAGCTGCCATTTTGACTCACCTGTCTCTCTCTTTTCATGCTGCAGAGTGTGTAACGCTGCTCCCTATACCCAGGCTCCCTCTAATGGCAAAACTGGAGAACATTATCAGTGAGAGACAGGTTGCAGTCCTAGAATTATGATGTCATCCTTTACTATTTAATGTGTCTCAGTTCAGTCTGCTTTTGCCCTTCCGTTGTCTTTAACTTCTCTGTGAGTTCCTGTGTTCCTGATTCTGTGTATAACCTGGCTTGTTTGACTTTTCTTCTGGCTCCTGAACCCTGGCTTGTTCTTGACTCCGCTGATCTTTGTGTTCCTGACCCCGATTCGTCTGACTACTAGCTTTGGCTCCTGACCCGGTTCGTCTGACTACCAACACTGGCTTTAACTCCTGGCTTGTCATTTGGATTTTGGACTCTTTATTATTATTTTTTTTAATAAAGGTGTGATTAATTTAGCAATTCACATCTGTGTCTGATTCCTGGTTCCCTGACACTAAGGAAAGAAGCAGCATGGATGTATAGGCTAAATACTTTTGCCACTAAGGGGTTAAATGAAAAGATAGTTTGCAGCCTTCCTTCAAACCTGATAAATAAAATGTACAGTGTAGTGAGAGTAAGATTGATGTACAGTTCAGAAATGCAGGAAGTGTAAAATACTTAAAGATTTTCATAGCTTTCCAAATGTGATGTGTGTGCTAGTTAGTGCTTAAAATGTGTATGAAATTACTATCTTGAAGGGATTAATAATGATTCTGAAACCACAGAACAATTGACGCTTACTCTAGTCTCGCGTTTAGCCAAACCTAAGTTTTGGCTAGATTACAAGTGGAGCGCTAATTTATTGTGCACCTGTAAACGGCAAATTCACCCGTTTACGGGCACACAATAAATAACCAACCATTACAAGTGGACGTTTAATGCTACTGCAAGCCTGCGGCAGCAATTAGCACTCTGAAAATTAACCAGAGATCAGATCTCAGGTTAATTTAAAAATGTCCTTGCCCCCAAATTTAAGTGTAATTATTTAAAATAAAAAAATTGTAGTTTTTTTTTTTTTTATTATAACTACAGGAACCAGGTTTTAGGGCTTAAACTGAGTGGTTGTGGGGTGTTAGAAAAAAAACGACACTGAAAAATGCCTTCTTATGGGGGTCTATGGGGACTGTGTTATTCCTAGAAATAATTATGTAAATGCTTATATACATATATATTTATGTGTTTATAAGTGTATATACAAACATAAACACATACATATATATGTATATAAGCATATACATATATATATATTTACAATTTGCTGCCCATTGCGGCCCATTAGTACTTCATATATGTGTATATAATATATAGAAACATATACATACACAATGCCACATTCTCTTTAATTACAGGTACTCACTATACAACAGCCGTAATTGTAGGAACAGTAAATTGTAGTGAGGGATAATAGTTATATGAGGAATGGGTTGCCCCAAAGCTTTCTTGAAGCACATTGTGATTGATTGTCACTGTGCTGCATCCATTGCAGGATTAACAGAAAATGTTGTGGGGCTAATAACTGTCATTTTTCTTTTAATGAAGTAACCATGTTGTCAAGTAGTTATAGCTGTGCCAATGGCTACTTGCTGTATGGTTAACACCTTACAGTAAGTCAAAAAAAATGTCCATCAGATTATTGCAATACTTCAGGATAATATGACATAATTTCATACTGCAAAAATGGAAGATGCTATTTAATGTCCCATTACAAATCATTATTTACCTGAAATAACTGTATTTATTATTCCTATGTTGCAGAGTAAAGCAATCAATTAGATCAATAAAAAGTATGATAAGAGTATCACAAGATGGAAAGAAAAGCACAGAAGTATCCTTGACAGAAGATGACAATGCATATATTATACATTAGAAGCAGTCACTCTCCTGGAATGTAACCATTGTATTCTGTTCCATATGTGACAATACAGTGTTTTACCACCATCTTTAGATAAAGAGAAAAACAATACAAGTATTATGTTCACTTCCCCTGGAGTATACCTCTGTGAACATCTTATCTGGTGTCACACAGGGACCCAGTAGTGACGTCACACCCCATCACCTGCCTAGTAATTCAACATTGCATAATAGTAACATTGTAAAACAAGATTATATTTAAATTCTGAAGCATCAAATCATCACATTATGTTAAATCAGTTAACATATCAATAAGCCTATAACAGACTGGCTAATGATTATTACAAAGCTTTAGATTGCTTTAAACATTCAACATCTGCTATACAATAAACACAAAGGGGCCGATTTACCAATGTCTGGCGGACATGATACGATGTAGCGTATCATGTCCGCCAGACATCGCTGAATGCCGACAGCATACACTGTCGGCCTTTAACATTGCACAAGCAGTTCTAGTGAACTGCTTGTGCAATGCTGCCCCCAGCAGATTTGTGGCCAATCGGCTGCTAGCAGGGGGTGTCAATCAACCTGATCGTATAGGATCAGGCGGATTAATGTCCGCAGCCTCAGAGGCAGCGGACCAGTTAAGGAGCAGCGGTCTTAAGACCTGAAGGCTTGCACAGAAACAGGGGCATCAGGGCCATTCAGCCCTTGATAAATCTGACCCATATACTGTATATATATATATATATATATATATATATATATATATATATATATAGAGAGAGAGAGAGAGAGAGAGAGAGAGAGAGAGAGAGAGTATTAGGTGCAGAGAAGGCGCTCTGATAGAAGGGAAAGTTATAATGAAGGCGCTGTAAAAAGTGCTGTGTACAAAGTAACGAATTCCAGGCAGCAAGGTAAAAAGTAAAAATCAACTTTTATTCCAAAAGGTTAAAAAAGGACAAAACCAGGATGTCCTGTACAGAGCCAGCAATAGCTCTAAGCACTGAACAAGTGCACCTGGTGCACGAAACATGTCTGCGTGGGGATCTGCTCACTTGCCTGGTTGTTAGAGCTATTGCTGGCTCTGTACAGGACATCCTGGTTTTGTCCTTTTTTAACCTTTTGGAATAAAAGTTGATTTTTACTTTTTACCTTGCTACCTGGAATTCGTTACTTTGTACACAGCACTTTTTACAGCGCCTTCATTATAACTTTCCCTTCTATCAGAGCGCCTTCTCTGCACCTAATACTCTACTTCTATTTTTGCGTGTGTGGCTAACACACTTGAAGAGGCTGCCTATCTGATTGGATTACTTCAACAGGGGTGTGTCCCCCGCCCACTCTCCATTGTGCTCTGTTCACTTCACAGGACCGCGGGAGGAGCGCAGACAGCACAGTGAAATGCTTATGTTTTATATATATATATATATATATATATATATATATAAAACACAGGAATGGACCGCACTCACAGACTGGACTGGGTACACATCCTAAGCCACTGTTAACTCCACAGCCCTGAACACTGACAGACAGCTGCAAAGTTCCCAGCAACCCAGGCAGTTAACCCCTGAGCAACCTGGGTGTCAGGTCCGCAGGGGAGCATTACAAACATTAACACAAAACACAAAAAACCAGCACTCACTAGCAGATTCACAGCAATGTTTAAAAGCAAAACTGGGGGAAGTCAGTTACATTTGGCGCCAAAGGATAAAGCCCAGGACCATGACAAGGTCTCCCCCTTCCTGGGACCCTAACCAGCACCCACACAATGCATACTTCCAAACAAACCAACTGGGAACCTCTCAGGGTGACACAGGCTTTTGTAACCTCCCCTATGTAAATACAAAACACATGAATGGACCGCACTCACAGACTGGACTGGGTACACATCCTAAGCCACTGTTAACTCCACAGCCCTGAACACTGACAGACAGCTGCAAAGTTCCCAGCAACCCAGGCAGTTAACCCCCGAGCAACCTGGGTGTCAGGTCCGCAGGGGAGCCCAGTTGGTTTGTTTGGAAGTATGCATTGTGTGGGTGCTGGTTAGGGTCCCAGGAAGGGGGAGACCTTGTCGTGGTCCTGGGCTTGATCCTTTGGCGCCAAATGTAACTGACTTCCCCCAGTTTTGCTTTTAAACATTGCTGTGAATCTGCTAGTGAGTGCTGGGTTTTTTGTGTTTTGTATATATATATATATATATATATATATATATATATATATATATATATATATATATATATATATATATATATATATATATATAAGCTATACAATAAACACAATTCCACATATATTTTAATACTTAATTATGCAAGCAATGCTAGTTCAATCGTTTACTGGGTCTTTTTGTGGACTGTGCATGTAATTTGAATAGTTCATCATGGACCCACCTCTCATAATCTTATATATTTCAAGTCGGCTACAGTATGTTTTACTGTAACAAAGTTCCAGGCTACTCCCATGTTTGTAACATTTTTCAGAGCAGTTCTGACATCCATGTGCATAGGTCATTTTTCTTTTTTTCCAACATAAAATAAACTACAATGCAAGACATACTTTATACATTTTTATTTTACAAGTCACTCCATATCTATGGAAAAGCACTTCATAATCAAAGAGTGAGTAAAGTATTATCCAGTAATAAATCCATTACATGTTGTACACCTTTATAGCATACAGACTTTGTATTATCTAGCCATGTCTTAGGGGTGTAGCATGTAAACAGATCTGTTTTTATTAAGATATGCCGTAAAAACCCTGATGTAGCTTACTTTGGTGGGTCCATATTGTAAAATGTCAATCTCTGATAATTCTCTTTCAATCCCAGACCAGATGCACTGTGTAGAAGCATAGGATTCTTGAAAATGTTATAATTATATATTAAAAAAATATGTTGTTTTATAGTTTAACCCAATCACTACCCCTCTTTTTTCAGCCTTACAAATGGTGGAGGGCAGGTTAGTATAATATTTGTATTGTTTACTAGGTGATAAGCCTGCCCAGAGGGCAGTCTATTTAAATAAAAACTACAAACCCCAAAGCTAAAATTACACAAAATAAAAAATGTAAAATTACAGAAAAAAATAAACGAAGGTATCCAAAATAAAAATTTAAACCTAAACTAATACCCCTATAAAAAAAAACCAAAATTAACAACACCCCCTTAATCTAATACTAAACTACTAATAGCCCTTTAAAGGACTTTTGTAGGGCATGGCCCTAAGTTAAACAGCTCTTTTACTTAAACAAATAACCAATTACCCCCTAACAGTAAAAAACCCCACCCACCAAACCCCCCAAAATAAAAAAAATAACACAAAAAAAAACTAAACTACCCATTGCCCCTAAAGGGGCATTTGTATGGGCATTGCCCTTAAAAGGGCATTTAGCTCTTTTACTGCACTTAAAAGGCCAATCAGATCTTTTCCAGCCCAAAAAAACCCTAATCTAAAAAAAAGCCACCCCAAAAAATAAAAAAAAGCCTGAGGCCCCTAGTTATCAAGCCGTCAACCTCAAATACGCTGGAATTCCGCAGCGTATTTGTGGCGGGCTGATTTGCCTAAGTTATCAAGCCCTGCTGCCCGGCAAAAGTAGAATTTAGTGACATAAGCTTCCATCCGCCGGACTCAGTCCGACACAGATCGATTCTTACGTCACTCCAGATGTTCCGCACACAAGTTCAGCACAATCTGACTACTTTTGCTAGTTATCAAATGACTGGCAGGTACGCTCAGCACTTTTCCGGCCCAGCGTACCTGGTTTTCAATCCGCCGTCCTGGAGGCGGCGGATCCCATAGGATTCAATGGGAATCTGACCATAGCGAAAGTTCATGTTCGCTACTGCCCGACATCCCATTGATTCCTATGGGAGATGTCTGCACCTAACACCCTAACATGTACCCCGAGTCTAAACACTAAACCGAGTCTAAACCCTAATCTGTCCCCCCCTACACCGCTGCAACTAAATAAAGTTATTACCCCCTAAACCGCCACTCCCGGAGCCCACCGCCATTCTAATAAATTTATTAACCCCTAAACCTCCGCTCCTAGACCCCGCCGCAACTATAATAAATGTATTAACCCCTAAACCGCCGCTCCCGGAGCCCACCGCCACCTACATTATACCTAGTAACCCCTATCCTGCCCGCCTATACCGCCGCCACCTATAATAAATGTATTAACCCCTATCCTGCTGATCCCGGACCCCGCCACAACTAAATAAATTGTTTAACCCTTAAACCGCCGTTCCCGGACCCCGCCGCCACCTATATTAAACTTATTAATCCCTATCCTGCCCCCCCTACACTGTCGCCACCTATAATAAATTTGTTAACCCCTATCCTGCCCCCCCCTACACTGTCGCCACTATAATAAAATTATCAACCCCTAAACCTAAGTCTAACCATAACCCTAACACCCCCCTAACTTAAATATTAATTAAATACATCTAAATAAATATTATTCTTATTAACTAAATTAATCCTATTTAAAACTAAAGACTTACCTATAAAATAAACCCTAATATAGCTACAATATAACTAATAATTATATTGTAGCTATTTTAGGATTTATTTTTATTTTACAGGCAAATTTCAATTTATTTTAACTAGGTACAATAGCTATTGAATAGTCATTAACTATTTAATAGCTACCTAGTTAAAATAAAGACAAATTTACCTGTAAAATAAATCCTAACCTAAGTTACAATTAAACCTAACACTACACTATCATTAAATTAATTAAATAAATTAGCTACAAATAACTACAATTAAATACAATTAATTAAATAAACTAACTAAAGTACAAATAAAAAAAATAATGTTACAAAAAATAAAAAATAAAAAGTTACAAACATTTAAAAAATATTACAACAATTTTAAGCTACTTACACCTAATCTAAGCCCCCTAATAAAATAACAAAGCCCCCCAAAATAAAAAAATGTCCTACCCTATTCTAAATTACGAACGTTAACAGCTCTATTACCTTACCAGCCCTTAAAAGGGCCTTTTGCGGGGGATGCCACACACCCCTACTCTAACCCAAACCCCCCCTTAAATAAACCTAACACTACCCCCCTGAAGATCACAGATGGAACAGAAGAGGACATCTGCAGCGGCCAAAGTCATCATCCATCATTCTTCAATCTTCATCCATCCGGAGCAGAGCGGAGCCATCTTCAGACGAGACGACGCAGACCCATCTTCTTTCACCGATGACTTCCCGACGAATGACGGTTCCTTTAAGTGATGTCATCCAAGATGGCGTCCCTCGAATTCCAATTGGCTGATAGGATTCTATCAGCCAATTGGAATTAAGGTAGGAAAAATCTGATTGGCTGATTGAATCAGCCAATCAGATTGAAGTTCAATCCGATTGGCTGATCCAATCAGCCAATCAGATTGAGCTTGCATTCTATTGGCTGATCGGAACAGCCAATAGAATGCAAGCTCAATCTGATTGGATGATTGGATCAGCCAATCAGATTGAACTTCAATCTGATTGGCTGATTCAATCAGCCAATCAGATTTTTCCTACCTTAATTCCAATTGGCTGATAGAATCCTATCAGCCAATCGGAATTTGAGGGATGCCATCTGGGATGACGTCCCTTAAATGAACCGTCATTCGTCGAGAAGTCGTCGGTGAAAGAAGATGGCTATGCGTCGGCTCGTCTGAAGATGGCTCTGCCCCGGATGGCTGAAGATTGAAGATGCCGCCTGGATGATGACTTCAATCGGATGGAAGACTTCTTCAGCGCCCCTTGGATGATGACTTCAGCCGCTGCGTATGTCCTTTTCTGTTCCATCGTTGGTCGGCTGGCTGAAGACGGCTAAAGGTAGGATGATCTTCAGGGGGATAATTTTAGGTTTATTTAAGGGGGGGAGGGTTGGGTTAGAGTAGGGGTGTGTGGGTGGTGGGTTTTAATGTTGGGGGGGTTGTATTTTTTTTTACAGGCAAAAGAGCTGAATACTTTGGGGCATGCCCCACAAAAGGCCCTTTTAAGGGCTGGTAAGGTAATAGAGCTTTAAACTTTCGTAATTTAGAATAGGGTAGGGCATTTTTTTATTTTGGGGGGCTTTGTTATTTTATTAGGGGGCTTAGATTAGGTGTAAGTAGCTTAAAATTGTTGTAATATTTTTTAAATGTTTGTAACTTTTTATTTTTTATTTTTTGTAACTTAGTTTTTTCTATTTTTTGTACTTTAGTTAGTTTATTTAATTGTATTTAATTGTAGTTATTTGTAGCTAATTTATTTAATTAATTTAATGATAGTGTAGTGTTAGGTTTAATTGTAACTTAGGTTAGGATTTATTTTACAGGTAATTTTGTATTTCTTTTAGCTAGGTAGTTATTAAATAGTTAATAACTATTTAATAACTATTCTAACTAGCTAAAATAAATACAAAGTTACCTGTAAAATAAATATAAATCCTAAGGCCAAGATTTGGAGTTTGGCGTTAGCCGTGAAAACCAGCGTTAGAGGCTCCTAACGCTGGTTTTAGGCTACCGCCGGTATTTGGAATCACTCAAAATAGGGTCTAACGCTCACTTTTCAGCCGTGACTTTTCCATACCGCAGATCCCCTTACGTCAATTGCGTATCCTATCTTTTCAATGGGATTTTTCCAACTCCGGTATTTAGAGTCATGTCTGAAGTGAGCGTTAGACATCTAACGACAAAACTCCAGCCGCAGGAAAAAAGTCAGTAGTTAAGAGCTTTCTGGCTAACGCCGGTTTATAAAGCTCTTAACTACTGTGCTCTAAAGTACACTAACACCCATAAACTACCTATGTACCCCTAAACCGAGGTCCCCCCACATCGCCGACACTCGAATAATTTTTTTTAACCCCTAATCTGCCGACCGCCACCTACGTTATCCTTATGTACCCCTAATCTGCTGCCCCTAACACCGCCGACCCCTGTATTATATTTATTAACCCCTAACCTGCCCCCCACAACGTCGCCTCCACCTACCTACACTTATTAACCCCTAATCTGCCGACCACAAAGCACCGCCACCTACGTTATCCTTATGTACCCCTAATCTGCTGCCCCTAACACCGCCGACCCCTGTATTATATTTATTAACCCCTAATCTGCCCCCCTCAACGTCGCCTCCACCTGCCTACACTTATTAACCCCTAATCTGCCGACCGGACCTGAGTGCTACTATAATAAAGTTATTAACCCCTAATCCACCTCACTAACCCTATAATAAATAGTATTAACCCCTAATCTGCCCTCCCTAACATCGCCGACACCTAACTACAATTATTAACCCCTAATCTGCCGACCGGAGCTCACCGCTATTCTAATAAATGGATTAACCCCTAAAGCTAAGTCTAACCCTAACACTAACACCCCCCTAAGTTAAATATAATTTTAATCTAACAAAATTAATTAACTCTTATTAAATAAATTATTCCTAATTAAAGCTAAATACTTACCTGTAAAATAAATCCTAATATAGCTACAATATAAATTATAATTATATTATAGCTATTTTAGGATTAATATTTATTTTACAGGTAACTTTGTATTTATTTTAACCAGGTACAATAGCTAAAATAGTTAAAATAATTACAAATTTACCTGTAAAAGAAATCCTAACCTAAGTTACAATTAAACCTAACACTATACTATCAATAAATTAATTAAATAAACTACCTACAATTACCTACAATTAACCTAACACTACACTATCAATAAATTAATTAAATACAATTCCTACAAATAAATACAATTAAATAAACTTGCTAAAGTACAAAAAATAAAAAAGAACTAAGTTACAAAAAATAAAAAAATATTTACAAACATAAGAAAAATATTACAACAATTTTAAACTAATTACACCTACTCTAAGCCCCCTAATATAATAACAAAGCCCCCCAAAATAAAAAAATTCCCTACCCTATTCTAAATAACTAAAGTTCAAAGCTCTTTTACCTTACCAGCCCTGAACAGGGCCCTTTGCGGGGCATGCCCCAAGAAGTTCAGCTCTTTTGCCTGTAAAAAAAAACATACAATACCCAAGCCCCCCAACATTACAACCCACCACCCACATACCCCTAATCTAACCCAAACCCCCCTTAAATAAACCTAACACTAAGCCCCTGAAGATCTTCCTACCTTATCTTCACCATACCAGGTTCACCGATCCGTCCTGAAGAGCTCCTCCGATGTCCTGATCCAAGCCCAAGCGGGGGGCTGAAGAGGTCCATGATCCGGATGAAGTCTTCATCCAAGCGGGAGCTGAAGAGGTCCATGATTCGGATGAAGTCTTCTATCAACGGCATCTTCAATCTTCTTTCTTCCGGATCCATCTTGCAGACCTCCGACGCGGAACATCCTGCTGGCCCGATGGACTAACGACGAATGACGGTTCCTTTAAGGGACGTCATCCAAGATGGCGTCCCTCGAATTCCGATTGGCTGATAGGATTCTATCAGCCAATCGGAATTAAGGTAGGAATATTCTGATTGGCTGATGGAATCAGCCAATCAGATTCAAGTTCAATCCGATTGGCTGATCCAATCAGATTGAGCTTGCATTCTATTGGCTGATCGGAACAGCCAATAGATTGCGAGCTCAATCTGATTGGCTGATTGAATCAGCCAATCGGATTGAACTTGAATCTGATTGGCTGATTCCATCAGCCAATCAGAATATTCCTACCTTAATTCCGATTGGCTGATAGAATCCTATCAGCCAATCGGAATTCGAGGGACGCCATCTTGGATGACGTCCCTTAAAGGAACCGTCATTCGTCGTTAGTCCGTCGGGCCAGCAGGATGTTCCGCGTCGGAGGTCTGCAAGATGGATCCGGAAGAAAGAAGATTGAAGATGCCGTTGATAGAAGACTTCATCCGGATCATGGACCTCTTCAGCTCCCGCTTGGATGAAGACTTCATCCGGATCATGGACCTCTTCAGCTTGGGCTTGGATCAGGACATCGGAGGAGCTCTTCAGGACGGATCGGTGAACCTGGTATGGTGAAGATAAGGTAGGAAGATCTTCAGGGGCTTAGTGTTAGGTTTATTTAAGGGGGGTTTGGGTTAGATTAGGGGTATGTGGGTGGTGGGTTGTAATGTTGGGGGGCTTGGGTATTGTATATTTTTTTTTACAGGCAAAAGAGCTGAACTTCTTGGGGCATGCCCCGCAAAGGGCCCTGTTCAGGGCTGGTAAGGTAAAAGAGCTTTGAACTTTAGTTATTTAGAATAGGGTAGGGCATTTTTTATTTTGGGGGGCTTTGTTATTTTATTAGGGGGCTTAGAGTAGGTGTAATTAGTTTAAAATTGTTGTAATATTTTTCTTATGTTTGTAAATATTTTTTTATTTTTTGTAACTTAGTTCTTTTTTATTTTTTGTACTTTAGCAAGTTTATTTAATTGTATTTATTTGTAGGAATTGTATTTAATTAATTTATTGATAGTGTAGTGTTAGGTTAATTGTAGGTAGTTTATTTAATTAATTTATTGATAGTATAGTGTTAGGTTTAATTGTAACTTAGGTTAGGATTTCTTTTACAGGTAAATTTGTAATTATTTTAACTATTTTAGCTATTGTACCTGGTTAAAATAAATACAAAGTTACCTGTGAAATAAATATTTATCCTAAAATAGCTATAATATAATTATAATTTATATTGTAGCTATATTAGGATTTATTTTACAGGTAAGTATTTAGCTTTAATTAGGAATAATTTATTTAATAAGAGTTAATTAATTTAGTTAGATTACAATTATATTTAACTTAGGGGGGTGTTAGTGTTAGGGTTAGACTTAGCTTTAGGGATTAATACATTTATTAGAATAGCGGTGAGCTCCAGTCGGCAGATTAGGGGTTAATAATTGAAGTTAGGTGTCGGCGATGTTAGGGAAGGCAGATTAGGGGTTAATACTATTTATTATAGGGTTAGTGAGGCGGATTAGAGGTTAATAACTTTATTATAGTAGCGCTCAGGTCCGGTCGGCAGATTAGGGGTTAATAAGTGTAGGCAGGTGGAGGCGACGTTGTGGGGGGCAGATTAGGGGTTAATAAATATAATATAGGGATCGGCGATGTTAGGGCAGCAGATTAGGGGTACATAGGGATAATGTAAGTAGCGGCGGTTTACGGAGCGGCAGATTAGGGGTTAATAATAATATGCAGGGGTCGGCGATAGCGGGGGCAGCAGAATAGGGGTTAATAAGTGTAAGGTTAGGGGTGTTTAGACTCGGGGTACATGTTAGAATGTTAGGTGCAGACGTAGGAAGTGTTACCGCATAGCAAACAATGGGGCTGCGTTAGGAGCTGAACGCGGCTTTTTTGCAGGTGTTAGGTTTTTTTTCAGCTCAAACAGCCCCATTGTTTCCTATGGGAGAATCATGCACGAGCACGTTTTTGAGGCTGGCCGCGTCCGTAAGCAACTCTGGTATCGAGAGTTGAAGCTGCGTTATAAATGCTCTACGCTCCTTTTTTGGAGCCTAACGCAGCCTTTATGTGGACTCTCAATACCAGAGTTATTTTTATGGTGCAGCCAGAAAAAAGCCGGCATTAGTTTTTCGGGTCGTTACCGACAAAACTCCAAATCTAGCCGTAAGATAGCTACAATGTAATTATTAATTACATTGTAGCTATCTTAGGGTTTATTTTACAGGTAAGTATTTAGTTTTAAATAGGAATAATTTAGTTAATGATAGTGTAGTGTTATGTGTAATTGTAACTTAGGTTAGGATTTATTTTACAGGTAAATTTGTCTTTATTTTAACTAGGTAGCTATTAAATAGTTAATAACTATTTAATAGCTATTATACCTAGTTAAAATAAATTGAAATTTGCCTGTAAAATAAAAATAAATCCTAAAATAGCTACAATATAATTATTAGTTATATTGTAGCTTTAATTGGGTTTATTTTATAGGTAAGTATTTAGTTTTAAATAGGATTAATTTAGTTAATAAGAGTTATAATATTTATATGTATTTAATTAATATTTAAGTTAGGGGGGTGTTAGGGTTAAAAAAATAAAATTATTATAGGTGGCGGCGGTATAGGGGGGGCAGGATAGGGGTTACTAGGTATAATGTAGGTGGCGGTGGGACAGTTTAGGGTTAATACATTTATTATAGTTGCGGGGGGGTCTAGGAGCAGCGGTTTAGGGGTTAATAAATTTATTTCGTTGCGGGGGGCTCCGGGGGCACCAGTATAGGGGGTAGAACAGTGTAGTTTAGTGTGGGTGCTTAGTGACAGCTTATCAATAAAGCAGTAGAAAAGCCGAAGAGCAGCGAGATCAGATGAGTGATAACTATCACAGTCCACTGCTCATCGCCCGGTACTTGGTGCGCAGCTTTTTGACAGCTTTTTTGATAACTTTGGCGAGATTATTCAGGTCCGCGGCGGGGATGGTAGGCGAGCTTAGGCGGGCGTATTGGGCCGGCAATGGCAGGTAAGTAGACATGTTGATAACTAGGCCTCTAAGACTAAGTACCAAATAGGTACTCACAGTTCCTGAAGTCCGGCAGAAAAGGTCTTCTTCCAGGCAGCTCCATCATATTTTACAGCTAAAATAAATATAAATGTACCTGTAAAATAAAACCTAACCTGAGTTACACTAACACCTAACCTTACACTACAATTAAATAGATTACATTTATTAAATACAATTAACTTAATTACAAAAACAAACAAACACTAAATTACACAAAATAAAAAAGAAATTATGAAATATTTAAACTAATTACACCTAATCTAATAGCCCTATCAAAATAACCCCCCCCCCCAAATAAAAAAAAACCCTAGCCAAAACTAAACTGCCAATAGCCCTTAAAAGGGCCTTTTGCGGGGCATTGCCCCAAAGAGATCAGCTCTTTAACCTGTAAAAAAATACAACCCCCTCCCAAGGGCATTTAGATGGGCATTGCCCTTAAAAGGATTTTTTCACCTTTAATTCCGATTGGCTGATAGAATTCTATCAGCCAATCGGAATTCAAGGGATGCCATCAAGGATGATGTCCCTTAAAGAAACCTTCATTCTACAGTAGCCGTCGTCAGAAGAGGATTCTCAGCACCGGATGTCTTGAAGATGGAGCCGCTCCACGTCGGAAGGATGAAGATAGAAGAAGATGCCATCTGGATGAAGACTTCTGCCCGTCTGGAGGACCACTTCTTGCTGCTTGGATGAAGACTTCTCCCGGCTTTATTAAGGACTTCTTGCTGCTTGGATGAAGACTTCTCCCGGCTTCGTTGAGGATGAATGTCGGTTCTTCAAAAACTGTAAGTGGATCTTCGGGGGTTAGTGTTAGTTTTTTTTAAAAGGGTTTATTGGGTGGGTTTTATTTTTAGCTTAGGGTTTGGGCAGAAAAAGAGATAAACGCCTTTTCAGGACAATGGGGAGCTTAGTTTTTTTAGTTAGGATTTTATTTGGGGGGTTTGGTTGTGTGGGTGGTGGGTTTTACTTTTGGGGGGTTGTTTGCATTTATTTTACAGGTAAAAGAGCTGAATTCTTTGGAGCAATGCCCTGCAAAGGGCCCTTTTAAGGGCTATTGGTAGTTTAGTTTAGGTTAGGTTTTTTTTTTATTTTGGGGGCTTTTTTATTTTGATAGGGCTATTAGATTAGTTGTAATTAGTTTAAATATTTGATCTTTTTTTATTTTGTGTAATTTAGTGTTTGTGTTTTGTTTTGTAATTTGGTTAATTGTATTTAATAAATGTAATTTATTTAATTGTAGTGTAAGGTTAGGTTTTATTTTACAGGCAAATTTTTATTTATTTTAGCTAGGTAGTTAGTAAATAGTTAATAACTATTTACTAACTAGTCTACCTAGTTAAAATTTATACAAACTTACCTGTAAAATAAAAATAAAACCTAAGCTAGATACAATGTAACTATTAGTTATATTGTAGCTATCTTAGGGTTTATTTTACAGGTAAGTATTTAGTTTTAAAAAGGAATTATTTAGTTATTAATAGTAGGTTTTATTTAGATTTATTTTAATTACATCAAAGTTAGTGGGGGTTAGGGTCAGGGTTACGTTAGGGTTAGGGTTAGACTTAGGGTTAGGGGTTAATAACTTTAGTATAGTGTCGGCGACGTTGGGGGCGGAAGATTAGGGGTTAATAAGTGTAGGTAGGTGTTGGTGGTGCGGGGGTGGCAGATTAGGGGTTAAAAAATTATCTAGGTGTCAGCAATGTCGGGGCAGCAGATTTGGGGTTAATAAGTTTAGGTAGGTGGCGGCGATGTTGGGGTTGGCAGATTAGGGGTTAATAACTGTAATGTAGGTGGCATCTGTGTCGGGGCGGCAGATTAGGAGTTAATAACTGTAATGTAGGTGTCGGCGATGTCGGGGGCGGCAGATTAGGGGTGTTTAAACTCGGGGTTCATGTTAAGGTGCTAGTTGTAAACATAAATTTAGTTTCCCCATAGGAATCAATGGGGCTGCATTACGGAGATTTAGGCTGCTTTATTGCAGGTGTTAGGCTTTTTTTCAGCCGGCTCTCTCCATTGATGTCTATGGGGAAATCGTGCACATAAAACCAGCTCACCGCAGCTCACCGGAGCGCTGGTATTGGAGTACTATGGAACTCAATTTTGCTTTATGTTGTAATATTGCCTGCTAACGCAGGGTTTTCGAAAACTTGTAATAACAGCGCTGTAGGTAAGTGAGCGGTGACAATAACTTGCAAGTTAGTACCGAGCAGCTCTTACCGCAAAACTCGTAATCTAGCTGTTAATTAATTTGTGATGTGGGGGTTTGCGGTTTAGGTGTTTGTTAATACTTTGTATGGGAGGTTAGGGTTTTTTTTTATACTTTGTGCGGGTGGTTAATTGTTTTTCATTTATTTATTGTGGGCGTTATTTCATGCGGTTGGTTGTTTTTTGTTTTTTTTAAGGCTTCAGATTTGCCTATGCTGCATCCAGGTGGATTCCGAAAATGGCAGGGTGGTGAAAGAATCCACCTGTCGTGGGTTCTTTCACCACCCTGCTATTTTCGTAATTCACCGGGATGCAGCTTTGCTGCATCTAGGTTCATTATTTTGGCTGCGTGCGCAGCCAACATTCTTTTGGTTGCCTTGCACAGCCAACATTCCTTTGAGGATGTGTGCCCAACATAGATTCTTTGCCTAAAGACAAAATGATAAATCACTAAAACGTCAGCAAATTTCCCAGTAGTATAAAATTTGATTCAGACAAATACCAGAGTACTAAAATATAACTTTGGTATAAAAATAAGTGCTAAACATTCATTAAGGCCAAACGACTTATTTCACAGAAAAAGTTACTTCCATAATAAAATGTGCTTCATTCTCTAGGTTTCCTTTGTTCAAAAGTAAGCTCCAGAGCAGCAGTGCACCACTGTTCCATGCATGCTTTCCAAAAGAATTCCCATAAGTCAGGACAGTACATAGATAAAGCAGACTAAATTTCAAAATAGATAGCAAGACTTGAAATTGACACCAACATATCAGTCTGAACCAAAAAAATGTTCTCAGCAGTTCAGGCAACATACACAGCAAGCAGAACGTGAAATTTGGTGTCCAGAACAGGAAATCTGTTGATCTGCCCAATAAAAAAATCAAGGGAGTGTTTATTCACCAGAACAAGAGTCTGTTCTAAAAAGTTTTTTTTTTTGTTTGTTTTTTTTAATTATTGAGGTAATGAGAAGTAACAACCAAACATGGGATATGTCCAGATACATATCAAACTTGAAGGGAACATCTTTACAGTTCTCATACAGAAAACAGGGTTGGTGCAAGTCATTAAGGTAGCGGTTTTACAAGCATGAATACTATGTTTACTAGATACATGTAAATAAGAGCTTTCAGCAAATAGAATAACTAGGCCACCAATGAGAGTGTAATTTCTGAAAAAAAGATAAGAGTATGTCTGAAATGTGAATCATAAGATGCATGATATATAGGATTGAGAGTGGGTGTAAAAGACTTGTGCGTGGAAGAGATGGGTAACTGGAACATATGAAAATGAAACCTCTTTTTATAACCTTTGAGTTGGTAAGGATAAGGATGGTCTCCAAATTACTATGGGAAGAGTAGAGTACTTTATCTATTCAGAATGAATTGGAGTAAAATGGGGATTAATATGATGGGTTTCTTTTTTTTAGGGGGGGGAGAGTCAGCGGGCACGAGCCGCTCTAGATGAGGAAGGGGAGACGGAGGGGGGGAACGGAGCCTGTTAGAATGGTAATCTTAGGGAGATTTTGGGTCTCTCGGTATATTGAATATAGAACGTATGAAGGAACTTCCTGAAGAAATTATGTATGGGGGGGGTAAGCGTGTGAGTAGTTGCGCTGTTAATATTAATAATATATTTGCCTCCAGATAGCTATAGGAGGACAAGGTAGGATAAGGGAAGATATATATATACATGGGACTCAGGTAGGTAATATTTTAAGCCCTGATTTACTAATTGTAGCAGAGTATTAATGTATCCCTAGGGAACTGGGAAGGTCATGAGTTGGTCAGTGTACAGAAATAATGACCCTCCTAGTACTTCATACCCATGATGTAGTAATTGAGCCTAAAAGTCATCATCAATATAATACCATAGGAAGGTGATCTCTCTGTGCATCTTTGGGCACACATGTAGTAGGTTTAAGATTGTATTCATATAAACATGCAATGAAGATACAAAGACTAAACATACATATATATATATATATATATATATGTAAAATACAGACAAATTAGAGCAATGTCATACACTTGTGTCATGAAAACCAGATAATTACAAGAGATGATGTAATATAGACTCACCAGTGTAGTGTGATATGCATGTACTATGCCAGTTGGGTCTCTGGAGAAGGTAATGTAATATTATTGAAGAAAATATTTATATAGAGATCACTTTTGAGTTATAGAAATGACTAATAAAATGTAAAAATAGTGGGCTATAAAAGTGCTAGTGAGTTCACAGTAGGGGACCTTAGGATTATAAAGGGTATAGAGGACTATTATCAATTATCTAAAGTATGGGATAAAAGTCAGCATTTTGTAGTAATCTGTATTATTGGTCGGGATATGAATGGCTAATTTTTAGGATGCACAGGAATATATGAGATATCATATAACAAGCAGGAAAGATAAGAGTATTTATATGGTTCTAAGGTGTTGTGGGACCTGTGGAGTTATGTCAATATTTTGGCTATAAGTATGGGAAGAGAAAATAATACATTTCTACGCTGTATAGTAACCTTGGTACTCCCTTATGATATAGATACCAAGTGGGAAGAAATAAGAGCTGGCTTGACAGATTAACAGTGACACTGTGGGATACTGCAGGTTTATAATGGTTAACGTAGAGAGTGTAGGAAAAGAAACCTAAAAAGGCTTTAAGATTAAGCTTATTAAATACAATTACCAGAGTGATGATAGGCATAAATCTACTTATATGTAGGGAACACTGCTTTCTAAGAATTGTAAATTACTTAAATAAAGGGTGTCCAGGTATAGTACCTACTATATGAGAGAGCAATCTGATTATATGTTAAGTGAACATTATGAGCTTTCCAAGTAGGTTAGTAACAAAAAACAAACAAAAAAACAAACAAACAAAAAAAAGTGTGATGGTATACACGTGATAAACAGGATAACTCTGCAAAAATCAGATAGGATATGAGGCTAACTTAGTCCAGAAACAACTATGAACTTTTAAACAAGCCTGTATATCCTCTGCAATATGTGTCATAATGGGTGGATGTGTAAACAGTGGAGTTCTTTATCTAACTATGTAATAGACCACTTAAACATCTTTATGTAAACAAGTCATGTGGCATTTAACAGAATAAAGAGAACTTCTGTTATAACTCAGGATGTCTCAGCCATAACCTAAGATGGGCAGGGTATTTACAACTGGCATTTGAAATGTGCAGCTTGAATCTGTAATCATTACTATAGGGAGAAATATACTCCTTGCAATCTAGAAAGGTATGAAAGGCTACCTTATTCATATGTATATTCATGCATAGTACTAGCCAAATGTGATCAATACAGAACATCTTGGGAAGATATACTTAACTTTTGTATCCTGTACTGTAATAAACTTAACTAGTGGGTATTAAACATAGATGAGGCAATAATAAGGAACACATGTACCTGGTTAATAGATCAAAATCGTGTCTCAGAAATAGAAAAAAAACAAACAAAACAAAAACAATGGACTATGGAAAGGAAAGGTAGAAATTGACCAGGAGTAAGCCTAAAACGCAGCAGGGATGTCTATGAGCCCATAAATATACACTAGCTCTGTTCTCCCAAAATGCATTTAATGTCAGTAATCTAACCTACTCCTAACCTCACATGGTTCAAGTCACAGACTAACAGCATTCCGCTGTAGAGGGGCGACTCCACATATCTCCATGATCTGCCACCTCTAGGGCTCCCTCTCTGTAAGTGACAGACGTCCTCTGGGGCAATATTCGCCAGTGAGCCCGGTCCAGTCTCTGGAGCCTTAGTCCCAGCAGCTGGGAAGAGATCAAAAACACCTCCGCAAACACCGCAATCTGCGAGGTCGACTGCGTCCTCCATCGTAACGGGACTTTCCTCAGTGCTGGAGTAGGAGTCCGGTCTCCCCGCCGTGGCTGTGCGCTGTAGAGACAAGATGTCACCTGATGAGGTAAGTTGGTGAGCGTCCATTGATGAGCGGTCAAAGCTGCATTCGGCTCCAGGTCTTTGCAGTGGAGAGGAGAAGGAGGTGGTAAGAATATGATCCTCATGCTGTGAATCCCTGGAGCTGGGTCCAAACTCCTCTTCTGTAGGATGCTGCTCAGAATTAAGTTCTCTATGTAGTAAGAGGAAGTGGTAGTCCATTTTAGCTTCCAGTTGTTGCAGAAACCGTAATATCGTCGCCATTTTGGATAGAGGTCAGTTCTACAGTGGTTCAGCAAATCTCCTGAGCGCTCCCCCCAGGAATTCATTATCCCACGCTTTGTTGCTGTGTCTAGAAGTATAAATGTACATTGATCAGGCCACTGCTACCCATGAGCGACGATGTCGTTTGACTCTCCAGTCAATGATATGTAATGCTGCGTGGGTGTCTCCCAGTAGAAGAGCAAGATCTTCTCAATATTTTTATGCCTCCATCTGTCTTTCAACTCAGTGGTTACTGCTTTTCTCTCCAAAGTTCAAGTCTTGAAGCATTTGGCGTTAATTTGTAGAAATAATAGCTGTAGTAGAGTGTATAAAGCCAGGAGCTTCACAAGAACACGTCTTGCTCCCTTGATGGCTATCTCCCCCCCCCCCCCCCCCCCCCCCTGTTCTAAAAAGTTTTAAGCTTCTATATCAAGTTTGCACATTGACTTCCTTTAAAGAAAGGATAGCCTTAGAGGCATATTTAACAAGTCCCCAGGACCCTCATCTGTAGCAGCAAGGCCGTCTTTGATCTGCTCACAAACATTTATATATTATAAATGCAGGAAAAGATTTATTTTCCAAGGGGATAGGAAAAGTATCAGGACTGATAATTGCATGATAGAGAACAGTTATCAATGTGTCAGCTTCTCAAAAGGGGTATGGCAGGGAGATATGCCCATGTGACTAGGCTAAAGCCAGACGTGTTACAAAAGGTGTAAAGAACCACAAAATAAAGTACAAAAGAAAGTCCAGAAAGCACAAAACAATTAAACATCACTGATGAAAATGTATTGGGCAATATATTTGGAAAAATAATTAGATGACTGTGATCATGTGGCTAAAGTCTGTTCTACTTTGGTGAGGAGGGTTGATATGCTCATAATTCAACTGTTTACAATGAATTGTGTTGCCTTTTTGTCTGAACAAATTGAGGTAAGGGTATATTAATTTATGGACCAGCAAGGTCCAGATATAAATAATTACATTTTAAATAGGAAAATACAATTATTGAGTGGTCATCCTAAGCACGACAAACTTGCTCTTACGCAGATTGGTTCTGAATCTGTGGTTACCAATTTGTCAGCTGGTGTCTGGCTGTGCAAAAAAAACCCCACAAAACAGAAATCATTAAGAGTTTGAATAGGTGTGAACGGTAGTGAGCACATATAACTGCTCACATGTAACCCTAAAATCTCTTAGCTAGAACCTGAGATACATTTTTACAGTCAGCTTTTGAACAATAAATGATTTCTAAATTATGGACACTCCTGTACTTACTGAAGAATATGTTAATTTATAATGAACCCAACTATGGCTTAGATTACAAGTGGAGCTAAAAAATATTAGGGCTATTGTGTGCTAATAGCACTCAAGTTAAATCAATAGCACTTTTATTTTTGTGCTTAAATTCAAATTTAAAAGTAATATATTAGCGCTCAAGCTAAAGCTTAGGGTGGGCTAACATCTGGATGTCAGATAATGCGCACAACATGCCTCACATATTAGACATCTATAGGGGGGCATGCTGAAAAACTCATGTTGGCTTTTGCTTGAGCGCTAAGCGAAAGGTGAGCTAAAGCTTAAAGGTGCTTAAATAAATGATATTAAGGTTGGCTTTTAACATTAAGAATGTTAAGATAGTCTTGTTGTACAAGTAGTAAAGGAAAAAAAAGTATCTGAATACTTAGCCATATTTGAGATATAGCCCTACTTTTGCCCTATGTAGAAATAAAATCAAAATTACTCCACAATGTTGTGAAACTATGATTTTGTATTGACATATATTTTTAAAACACTTCACACACATATATATATGTAAATGTAACTGACTTCCCCCAGCTTTGCTTTTAAACATTGCTGTGAATCTGCTAGTGAGTGCTGGGTTTTTTGTGTCTTGTGTTAATGTTTGTAATGCTCCCCTGCGGACCTGACACCCAGGTTGTTCGGGGGTTAACTGCCTGGGTTGCTGGGAACTTAGCAGCTGTCTGTCAGGGTTCAGGGCTGTGGAGTTAACAGTGGCTTATGATGTGTACCCAGTCCAGTCTGTGAGTGCGGTCCATTCCTGTGTTTTGTATTTACATAGGGAGGTTACAAATGCCTGTGTCACCCTGGGAGGTTCCCAGTTGGTTTGTTTGGAAGTATGCATTGTGTGGGTGCTGGTTAGGGTCCCAGGAAGGGGGAGACCTTGTCGTGGTCCTGGGCTTGATCCTTTGGCGCCAAATGTAACTGACTTCCCCCAGCTTTGCTTTTAAACATTGCTGTGAATCTGCTAGTGAGTGCTGGGTTTTTTGTGTCTTGTGTTAATGTTTGTAATGCTCCCCTGCGGACCTGACACCCAGGTTGCTCGGGGGTTAACTGCCTGGGTTGCTGGGAACTTTGCAGCTGTCTGTCAGGGTTCAGGGCTGTGGAGTTAACAGTGGCTTAGGATGTGTACCCAGTCCAGTCTGTGAGTGCGGTCCATTCCTGTGTTTTGTATTTACATAGGGAGGTTACAAAAGCCTGTGTCACCCTGGGAGGTTCCCAGTTGGTTTGTTTGGAAGTATGCATTGTGTGGGTGCTGGTTAGGGTCCCAGGAAGGGGGAGACCTTGTGGTCCTGGGGTTGATCCTTTGGCGCCAAATGTAACTGACTTCCCCCAGCTTTGCTTTTAAACATTGCTGTGAATCTGCTAGTGAGTGCTGGGTTTTTTGTGTCTTATATATATATATATATATATATATATATATATATATATATATATATATATATATATATATATAAATATATATATATATATACATTCCCATATATATACACCTCTGAGCACTTCCTAGTCCTACACCTTGTACCTTTAAATCACTGTTAAAAATGTTTATTTCAAATGATCCAGTACTTATACTTTTTAGCGTGTCCTATCCTTTTAATGCGCTATAATCACTTATAATGCAAGTTGTGCAAGAGCATTTAAAGGATAGGGCATGCTAAAAATATAAATATTGTACTAATAGATTTAGGTCACCGAAGAAGGCGAAAGCCAAAACGCATCAGGCCAGTTTTTTTTTTCTGCATGTAGAATTTATTTAAGAGAAAGTGGAGGCTGTTTCCATAAAACAATTCCTTTATTGATAAGTTAAAAAACGGCAAAACACAGCAAGGTTAGGACATGGTGTAGAAGGCGCAGCACAGTCTGGCTTACGCGTTATACATAGTATGTTCATTAGTTTGTTAATATATTCATTCACGGGTCACACGAAATCTATTCATTGTAGTATAGTTTCTTAATATGTACACCACTTATATTTTGTTGCCCACCAGCATACTAGATAAGACAGGAAGAAAATTTGACTCTTTCATATTGAGAATTTTACCAATGGAGTCCCCTATGCGCAGGATTAGGGCAATATAATTTATTTATAAGTAATAATTTATTATTTATTATTAATTAATTCCCAATATTTGACTTCTTGTGAATAGTAGTATACAATAATATTGGTTTTGCATATATTTGTTGCAGTGTATATATATCACGATTGTATAAGCTATTGTTTTGTATTATAAGGTGCGGTCCAGGCATTGGTGGGTTAAACTTAAACATTGTGGACATTGGTTACAACCTGAAGGCGTGTCTTTATGTGTGCACCAATCACACTTGTTTTAACTAGTTTTAAACAGGTGTAGAGCACAGCACAGTAGGCTATGACTACGGATTTCATCCGAAACGCGTAAGCCAGACTGTGCTGCGCCTTCTACACCATGTCCTAACCTTGCTGTGTTTTGCCATTTTTTAACTTATCAATAAAGGAATTGTTTTATGGAAACAGCCTCCACTTTCTCTTATTGAAGCTGTCACTGTCCGGATTTTGGCTGTTTCCTGCTGTGCATTATAAGTTTGTGTACTTTGCAAAAAAGAGTGCATTGTGTGCTGTCCTACTTCCAGCAGTTCAATATTGCTAACAGGAACTGTTTTCTGCTACGTCACTGGCGGAGGGATACTGGTTTTACCGGAGGAACAGGTGTCTGGAATAAGTTGAGGCGGAGCAAGGGATCTCTGCCTCGTTCCAGAGTGAGTTTCATTGGCCAGGATTGGGCCGTGCCCCCATAGAGGCGTCCGGATAGAACCTACAGCCGTGAACGGCGATACCCGCCTTCCCCATCGGATTGGGTGAGTGAGAGCTCCACTGTCTGCATAGGAGCGAGTGAATGAGTGGTACATTAAGGAACATTGTAGTTCATGCTTTAGCACTTTGCACTTTATGAGACATCTTTTTTGCTAATTATATATTACGGACTGCCGACCATATTCTGGGTTTACTTTTCATTGCATTTGTAGAATTTATTTACCTTATTTTTCTAGCTGTTTCCATGTTAAATAAATAGGACTTACTACTTTCACCTGTGCTCCGCTTCCCATTTTTAGTCATTTCATGCTACAAAATATCAGCCATATTAATATTCTCTAGTAAATATTTTTACCATACCTGTAATACCAGATTTTTTGCTATTATTAGTGCAGGGTTGTATTATGGGCAATGCACCCTTTATCTGCTGGGCATCACTTGTAATGTTTGCCTATATATTTAGTAACAAATGTAATATCCCTATTGCTAGATCTGGGCTGAACTAAGAATACGTAATTGCAACATACAGATACATTTAACAGGAACAGATAAACCTGTATGTAAAATGTTGTTTCATGGTATTTTTATTTTACATACAGGTTTAAATCTGGTGAGCATTTGAAATTCCCCATTAATTTCCATACAACCATTACTGTGTGCAAATCTTAAAGAGTGACAAGCCTCGCTAAGACTCCAGATTCTCCATATAAATCATGTAAGAGCTGAAGAAAAAAATTGACTAAAACTCGCTATTGTGCAAAGCAAAACACACTGTAAAAGTTATTTATATATATATATATATATATATATATATATATATATATATATATATATATATATACACACATACATAGGGCAGTCCTAAAAATGTTATTCTATTACATTTACCCCACAAGTATGTGAATAGATACAATCTTTCAGTTGGAATGTTTGAGTTGCCGAATACAATAAAATTGTTGCAGTGCTTATTTTGGACTCTAAGGTGTATCAGTTACTGTAAACTTTATGCTTCTTGACCTGTATTGCTCAGTTTATGTTTCTATGTTTGTTCAGTTGACTAGATTCAGTAAAGATGCACTCAGACATTAAAGAATGAACTTAACTTTATAAACTCAGAGAAATGTATCCATGGTGTGAGTTATCTAACTTTAGTTTATGTAACTCATTGAATATTGGAGATAGTGCACTGGACAGGAGCTAAGGAGGAAGGAGAAGAAAATATCTAACTATTCCTGTGTGGGTTTAAAATAAAAGCCGAAAATATAAAGTTTGTAGAAGCAGATTGCACAATTACCCACTGCACCATTAATAACACCATCACGTGACTATTTGTGCTGTATTAGATATTCTTCTGTACACATACATCTCCATCTTTAATTTGTTTGTGTTTTTAGCTGCAGATTCTTTTCTTAAAAAATTATTTTATAGTGCTGGTTCCAAAACCTTTTATATTTAAACAAACAAGTTTAAAATCTCAACCATGTAAAGCATTCATCTTCTTTCCCTGTAGTTAACATTCAAAAATTGAGCTTTTTTACACTGCCCCAGAGAGTCTAGAGTGCATCCTATAGGATTCAGAATCATGACCTTGCTACATGCTACATAAAAATAAATTAAAGAACACTCTTTTCTATGTGCATAAATGACCTGAATGCTAATGTGATGCATACAAATAAAACATTTATTTTTTTACAAGGATGAAGTGGGTATAGAACAACAGCTAAACCCACATGAGAAGTAGCGCTAAAAGCTTTTAAGATATAACCCATAATAGGATAAAACAATATGAGGATCTGATATTTATAAATAGATTTATTACAAAAACATAAAGTTCCTGAAAAAAAGCACAGTGAGTAGAAATTTATAAAGTGCACTTGAATAAGCTTAATACCAATGCTGGAAAAATCAGTTCTGCATATTTATTGTCCTTTTAGCTGCAGCAATAAGTAATACAAATCTATTCTAAGGCTGTATAGTAAGTTTATAGAGAACTCACAGTAAGTCAATCCTATTGAGTGGCAGAATGTTTCACTCTGTTCTTGTTCTCCAGCTCCCTTTGTTTAATAACTTCTCTGGTTCTTTTCTGCCCACATAGGGCTAAGGTGTATAACCTATGCAGGATATGGGTTAATCCAAAGATTTCAAGTAGTGGGTGTTGGGGAGGTGTCCTTATCAAGTAGTGAAAAAGCTATCCTCTTATTAACCAATGAGAAAGCTTCCCTAGAGATGAGCTTTTCATGCCACTTTAGTTAAGATATCAACATAACATATTTACCTTAACTTTTTTTAATAAAAAAAGTTTGCGTTTAACTGCTTCTCTTACATATGCACACTTATATCTATTTAATAAAAGTAAAGATCAGTAATTAAAGATCACATTAATCACATAGGGGTGTGTTTTTATACATTTTTCTGCAAGCATATAAAGAATCCTAGGATATGTGTAATCTTTCATAGGTCTCTTTACCCACTTGTAACGTTGATTACGGCACTGGCATTGGACCTATGCAGGACTGAAGTAGGAAATAGATTCTGGGAAAAATCAAGATGCTGAAACACTATTTTATACATGTGGACTTTAACATTAAGGATGACAAAGAGACATACATTCTGCCTGCTTTATTCTATATCCAGTAAGTGCATAGATTGTGTTTGCACTGATTTTTATGAATACATTAAATTTAAAACCAGATTTTGGATAGTGTATATATGTGCATATATTTATGTATGTGTGCACATACATATTTACACATATAAATACATAAATACACATGTATACCCATATATAGCCATGTACATATACACACACACAGATATATATATATATATATATTTGTGAAGTGGAATAGATTGGCACAATAATTAGGATTATAATATATTTCCAATGTAGATGAACAGCCTCTTCCTTCAACTGTAATAGAGACAGAAAATGGTGTAATACGCAAAGCCCAGTACACACACACTAAATGGCTCCCAGTAACACACATAAACAGAAATTATGTAACCCCATTGACTGCCCCTCAATTCTTTATGCTTCAAATTTGTAATTGTTGAAGCATAGCAGGCCTTTAACATTTAGCTAACATTACAGGGACTTTAGAAAAAACTGGACACTTAAGTGTACATTATTTTTGTGATGATTGGCCCATGTGTATGTGAGTGACAGGAAGCAGAACCAATCAGATAATGTTGCAAGTGTGTCGCTAGCACCTTGTCATAAAACACCTCTTTTGGTGCACTCCCTTGAGCAGCCAAAAAGCAAAATCTGTAATCTGCTGCAAAGTGAATAACAAGCTATGATTTGAGCATTTGCAAGTTACAGAATTTGATGTTTAGCCTCTCTAGGGAGCATGGTACAAATAATATTTACAGAAAAGCAGGAGGTTTTTAATGTCCTTTTAAAAAAACATACATTTTAACTAGATTGTAGAATGAATTACTCTTTGGTATATGCTGGGAAACTGATAGCTATTTACATTAAAAAATAATAATAATTTCAGAATGATATAATTGGCACGTGTTAAAATTTGAGAAAACAAATCAATGTTCATAATCATACATCCAGTTGCTTTAGACCACTTCTACATTTCAAAACATTAGATACTCAATTAAGACATTTATTACTATTATTTATTTTATTATTATCAGGTATTTGTAGAGCGCAGCTCTATAAACATAGGCAGTATACAAGGTAACATTTATAGGGGGTCAAATGGGTAGAGGTCCCTGTCGAGAGTTGCACTGTTGTAATCGTCTCTTATGAAGGTAATCTACAAACAGCTGGGCTCATAGGCTTACATGCTAAGAGGTTCAAGGGGATAGCAGTGAAGTTAGGAAAGGTTAGTGTAGGTTGTATACATCACTGAATAGTACAGTCTTTAGGGAGAGCTTGAAGCTTTCAAAACTAGGGGAGAGTCTTGTGGAGCGAGGCAGAGAGTTTCACAAGATGGGAGCCAGTCTGGAGAAGTCTTGTAAATAGGAATGTAATGATGTAACAAGAGAGGAGGAGAGGAGGAGATCGTGGGCAGAGTGAAGAGGTCGGGAAGGAGAGCATCTGGAGATTTAGGGGCTGATTTATCAAGCTCCGTATGGAGCTTGATGCTCCTTGTTTCCGGTGAGCCTTCTAAAGACCGCTGCTCCATAACAGGTCCGCCTGCTCTGAGGCCGTGGACAGAAATCTACTGCTGCTGCAATGATAAATGCTGTATGCTGTCAGCATTTATCAATGTGCAGCGAACATGATACGCTACATCGTATCATGTCCGCTCACACTATGATAAATATACCCCAAGGTCTGAGATGTAGGGGGGAGCAGTGCAGTTAAGGGCTTTGTATGTCAGAGTGAGAATTTTGTGTTTAAGCCTGGAGGCAAGAGGAAGCCAGTGAAGGGATTTGCAGACAGGTGCAGCAGATGAAGAGCGACACGTAAGGAAGATGAGCCTGGCAGAGGCTTTCATTATGTATTGTAAAGGAGCTAGGCGGCAGCTAGGGAGACCAGAGAGGATGGAGTTGCAGTAATTGAGGCGGGAAAGGATGAGATAGTGGATAAAAATCTTAGTTGTGTCATGTGAAAGTAAATGTCTAATTTTAGAGATGTTTTTAAGGTGGAAGTGGCAGGCTTTATCGAAGGACTGAATGTGAGGAGTGAAAGAAAGATCTGAGTCAACTGTGACTCCAAGACATTGAGCATGTGGGTAAGGGTAATGATGGAGTTAATGACAGTTATAGAGAAGTTGGGGGTGGAGATTTTTGAAGAAGGGGAAAATAAGGAGCCCAGTTTTGGAGAGATTTAGCTTAAGGTAGTGAGAGGACATTCAAGATGAGATATGAGAAAGACAGTTAGTGACACAGGTTTGCAAGGAAGAAGATAGGTCTGGTGCAGAGAGGTAGATTTGGGTGTCATTGGCATACAAATGGTATTGAAACCCATGGGAGTTTATTAAGGAACCTAAAGATGATGTGTAGATTGAGAAGAGAAGGGGACCAAGGACAGAGCCTTGCGGTACCCCAACAGAAAGTGGTAATGGGGCAGAGCATGCCCCAGAGAAGGCTACACTAAAGGTATGGTTAGACAGATAGGAAGAGAACCACAAGAGCTGTGTCACAAATGCTGAAGGATTGGAGGGTTTGGAGCAAAAGAGGGTAGTCAACAGTATCAAAGGCTGCAGCCAGATCAAGAAGGATAAGCAGAGAGGCGTGGCCTTTGGATTTTGCTGTAAGTAGGTCATTGGTAACCTTAATAATTGCTGTCTCAGGGGAGTGGTGGGGGTGAAATCCAGATTGCAGTGGGCCAAGGAGGGCGTTTAGTGTAAGGAAATGGGATGGACGTATATATACTAGCTTTTTGAAAAGCTTTGAAGCAAGAGGAAGTAGGAAAATAGGGTGGTAGTTGGATGGGGAAGTTGGGTTGAGAGAAGGTTTTTTGAGGAGGATAGGTGTGACCAGTGCATGTTTAAGAAATGAGGGAAATATACCAGTGCTGAGGGAGAGGTTGCATATGTGTGTGAGTATAGGAGTAAGGGTAGAAGAGAGAGCGGAGAGTAGCTGTAAGGGAATGGGGTCGAGGGGACAGGTAGTGAGGTGAGAGGATAGTATAAGGGCAGAAACTTCATCCTCTGCAACAGGGGCAAAAGATATACATTTATGGCTATGTGGATTTTGGATGATAGTGAGGTTTTGAGGGGGTTTGAGACCGGTAGCATGTTGAGAGCAGATTTAATTTCTGATGGAGTCTATTTTGTTATTGAAGTAGCTAGCAAAATCTTGAGCTGAGAGAGAAGCTGTAGTAGGAGGTGAGGGTGGGCGGAGAAGAGTATTGAACATGGAGAACAGACATTTTGGGTTTGAAGAAAGAGTAGACATAAGAGTGGTGAAGTAATGTTTAAGATTAAGGGCAGAATAGTAAGAGTTCAAGATGAACTTGTAGTGTAGAAAGTCAGCTAAAATTAGAGATTTTGTCCAGTGTTGCTCAGCAGTATGGGAATATCTGCGTAGGTACCGTGTCAGAGGAGTATGCCAGGGCTGAGGATGAGTGTATGATTTCAGAGCTATGGTAGGTGGGGCCAGATTGTCAAGGACAGATGTAAGGGTGGAGTTATAGTGGCAGATAGATTCATCAGGGCAGGAAAATGAGTGGATTGAAGAGAGGAGAGGTTCGATAGAGCTAGTGAGCTGTTTCTGATCTAATGACTTGATGCTTCTGTGAAGTTTGGTCTGAGGGGTAGAGGGAGAGAGAGTTGTAGGGAGGGATGTGATGTTACAAGTGAGGAGATGATGGTCCAAAAGAGGAAAAGGGGAGCTTGTGAAGTTTGAGAGCTATCGATGAGTGCATTGATAGCTGAAAATCAGATCAAGGAAGTGACCATCTTTGTGAGTGGAAGAGTCAGTCCATTGAGACAGGCTGAAAGAAGAAGTGAGTTGCAGAAGTTGTTTTGCAGAGGAGGCAGTGGGGTTGTCAACAGGGAGGTTGAGGCCACCAAGAATGAGGGCAGGGGTCTCTGAGGAAAGGAAATAAGGTAGACAGGCAGCAAAGTGAGCTAGAAATAAAGTTGATGAGCCAGGGGGCGGTATATAACTGCAACATGTATAGAGAGGGGAGAGAATAAGTGAATTGTGTGTGTTTTGAATGAAGAAAATGTGAGGAAATAGAAGGGTTGTATTTGTTGAAAGGTGCCACAAGAGGAAAGTAAAATACCAACACCACCTCCTTGTCTATTATCAGACATAGGAGTGTGGCTGAATTGAAGACCCCCATGTGACAGTGCAGCAGCAGAAGCTGTGTCTGAAGGAGAGAGCCAGGTTGCTGTGAGAGCCATAAGATTGAGAGAGTGGAAGATAAAAAGGTCATTATTCATTTAGACAAATGCAAAACCACCAACATATTTTTTTTTCAGCTCTTGATGACCCACAATGCCACACCAAAAGTTTCCAAACCTATGCTTCCTCCAAGGTTCTCAAAATCATGGAAGCAAATGCTTCTGAAGATGTGGACAAATTTGGTATATACTTGGGCATTTTTACTTTCCCAATATCCCTTTCTTTTTTATTTGCAAATAATAAATACTATTTATTCTTACATGAGCAGTGTTTGACTCTAGTTTGTGCATTTTTTCTTGCTATCTGTTTCCAAGCAATATAACTCTAATAACATGATTCTGCAATATATCTCTTGATATTTTTTCTTACTTTATGTGCTTAGTCTTAGAGTACAATGTCATAACATCAGGGCTGTCTTTAACAAAGACTGGGCCCTGGGCAGCTGCCCCTTTTGCCCTGTGTTAAAGGGGCCCAAGAGTCCTAAAAAATACTTTTTTTTTGGGTTCATACCAGACTGCTGATGTAATGTGACATGGGGGGCACACACAGTCAGTCCTAATACTGTCACAGTCAAAAGTTCTCTGCTTATATTTATTTGTGTGGAAACTGTGACAGACCGTGCTGGTGTCATGTGACATGCCAAGCTAGTATAAAATACAGACAAGGTGGTCTCCTTATGATATTCCTTCTTTATTTGTGAACATGAGGAACAGGAACAAAAAAAGTCACGACGTTTCGGGGCTATGCCCCTTAATCATGTGATAACATCACTCATTACACACCTGTGATTTATAGGCAGTACCTGGGAATTTTAACCCTTACATTCTTAAAGTATCACAAATTTTTGTATATAGCGCCATCTTGTGTCACAATCAGTGTGAAATGAAAGAATTAAAAACAACAGATAAGAGGCCTCAATGGACTATTGTATATATATTATCAGAATTGATGGTAAATTTTGCAACAATTTAACAATACACGGCTACAGTGGATCAACTGAGCTAAAAAAATAAAGTAAAACAAAAATGAACAATAAACAAAATGTAACAATGTGTTTATATTGCTACTGGGTCAGCAACTCGAGGGAATCAGGACTGGCAATGGTCAAAAAGATCTAAGATGCAAAAAAATAAATTATATTAAGTAAATAGTAAATAGACATAAATCCCAATAGCAAAAAACTTTTTTTTAAAAGACTTTTTTTCCATAACTTATCAGTGGTGATTTAAAAGAAATAATAATTAATAGAAATTAATAAAAAGGAGTCCAATCTATTTCTCGATTCATACCTTTAGGTTCCAGGGTATCGAGCTTAAATATCCAAAATGTTTCACGCTGTTTGAGCAATTGCTCCCTATTACCACCACGTCTGGGGGTACGGATATGCTCGATAACCTGGAACCTAAGTTGATTCACCTGATGGCCTGCAGACAAAAAATGGTGGGCTACGGGTGCAGATAGTACCTTGCATCTAATATTGCTTTTATGTTCCGTGATGCGGTCCCCTATCCGTCTTGTCGACTCCCCCACATAGACACGCCCACATGGGCATTTGATTAAATAAACCACAAATTTTGTATTACAGGTAAAAAAATCTTTATAAATAAATTTATAACCAGTGTGTGGGTGTAAAAAATGGGGACTTTTAATGATAGACCCACAGTTGCTACAGCCTAGACACGGAAAACAACCTAGGTTTTTCTTTGTAATGTAAGTCTGCCTACAAGTTTTACTGGGACCCAAATCGGCCTTAACAAGAATGTCACGCAAATTTTTAGACCTTTTAAAGGCAGGCATAGGCAATTGTTGGAATTCTTTTATCTCTGTATTGCAGCTCTTCAAAATGCCCCAATGTCGGCGAATGATATTTATTATTTGTTTGCTCTGTCTGCAATATTCAGAGACAAAAGTCATTCTACTTTGATCAGTTCTAGAGGGTTTAGGTTTCAAAAGTTCTTTTCTCTGCAAGGGTAAAACATCCTGAATGGTTTTATTGATCAAATCTAAAGGATACCCGCGTTTCAAAAACTTATCACCCATTTCTGTCAATCTTATTTTTGAAATGTCATCATTAGCAACTATTCTCTTTACGCGTAGCATTTGACTGCGTGGTAAAGATTTGACAAGAGATGGGTGGTGAGCACTGTTGAAACGTAAAAGACTATTGCGGTCAGTAAGAAAACCATAACCATTCTTAATCACCGATACATCCAGGAAATCAATCTTAATTTCACTGCTGACCAAAGTAAGCTTAATGTTAGAAGTGGATAAATTAAGATCAGCGACAAAAGACTCCAGGGCCCCAACGTCGCCCAGCCAAATCCCCAAAATATCATCGATATAGTGCCACCAGGTGGCGCCATACCGATGAAAAAGTGGGTGTTCAAAGACAAATTTTTCCTCATAGGAATTCATATAAATATTGGCGTAATTAGGGGCGACGTTGGAGCCCATGGCAGTACCCTGTAATTGTAAAAAGAAAGAATCTTCAAATAAAAAATAGTTGTTATATAAAATAACCTCTAATAACTGTAAAAGAAAATCAATCCTATCAATGGAATAAATGCCTTTAGATTGTAAAGCGTTTCTAACTGCACCAATGCCACTAGCGTGTGGTATTGAGGTATAAAGACTGCTGACATCCAGGCTGAACAAAATAAATTTGTCAGTCTGTAGTTGTAAATTATCTAATTTAATCAGAAAATCGTTAGTGTCTTTGATGAAAGAAGATGACTGCTCAACCAGGGGTCGCAATACTTTATCCAAATAGATGGCTATGCTTGAAAAAATTGAATTGGTACCAGCAACGATTGGTCTCCCTGGTGGAGCAGTCATAGACTTGTGCACTTTCGGCAGTACATACAGGACCAGAGTAATGGGATTTTTGACCTGTAAGAAAGAACTAGTTTTTAGATCAATAAGACCATTTGTTAGGGCTGTCTTGATAATGCAAGAAATCTCCTTATTGATAAGGGAGAGTGGGTTACCCAACATTCTGCTGTAAACTTGTGAATCCCCTAATTGGGAACAAATTTCTTTCCTATAATCATACTTATTTAACAGAACGGTGGCCCCGCCCTTGTCTGCCTGTTTCAAAATGAGATTGTTGTTATCTTTAAGACATTTAAGTGCATTTCTATCAGCAGTGCCAAAGTTACGCATACCCTTAAATTTGGACGAATGCCTAGTGTTGAATGATCTCATTTTATCAAAATCAGATAACACTAGCTTCTCAAAGGTTTCAACACTATGATTAGTATTATGAGGCATAAAATTACTCTTGTTGCGTAACCCAAGACTTTTTATATTCAATAAATCAATGTTGGCATTGTTGTTACGGTTAACATTAGATGGTAAGGTGACAATAGGCACAAAATTATTAACATTGTTATTATGCCAAACCTTAAGCCTGACATTCCTAAAGAACCTTTGTAAATCAGTCCTTAAATTGAAAAAATTACAGTCAGTTTGTGGGCAAAATGATAACCCCCTTTGTAAAACAGCCCTTTCACCTGAACTGAGGGGGTGATCCGAGAAGTTGATTACTATGTCTTCTTCCTCGAGCGAGTTGATCGTGGTTGCTGGACCCCTGCTTTTTTCTGCTGCTGAGCCTTCTTGTTTGGGGCGATGATGTTTTCGGCCGCCCCGTCCCCATTTTTTACACCCACACACTGGTTATAAATTTATTTATAAAGATTTTTTTACCTGTAATACAAAATTTGTGGTTTATTTAATCAAATGCCCATGTGGGCGTGTCTATGTGGGGGAGTCGACAAGACGGATAGGGGACCGCATCACGGAACATAAAAGCAATATTAGATGCAAGGTACTATCTGCACCCGTAGCCCACCATTTTTTGTCTGCAGGCCATCAGGTTAATCAACTTAGGTTCCAGGTTATCGAGCATATCCGTACCCCCAGACGTGGTGGTAATAGGGAGCAATTGCTCAAACAGCGTGAAACATTTTGGATATTTAAGCTCGATACCCTGGGACCTAAAGGTATGAACCGAGAAATAGATTGGACTCCTTTTTATTAATTTCTATTAATTATTATTTTTTATAAATCACCACTGATAAGTTATGGAAAAAAAGTCTTTTAAAAAAAAGTTTTTTGCTATTGGGATTTATGTCTATTTACTATTTACTTAATATAATTTATTTTTTTGCATCTTAGATCTTTTTGACCATTGCCAGTCCTGATTCCCTCGAGTTGCTGACCCTGTAGCAATATAAACACATTGTTACATTTTGTTTATTGTTCATTTTTGTTTTACTTTATTTTTTTAGCTCAGTTGATCCACTGTAGCCGTGTATTGTTAAATTGTTGCAAAATTTACCATCAATTCTGATAATATATATACAATAGTCCATTGAGGCCTCTTATCTGTTGTTTTTAATTCTTTCATTTCACACTGATTGTGACACAAGATGGCGCTATATACAAAAATTTGTGATACTTTAAGAATGTAAGGGTTAAAATTCCCAGGTACTGCCTATAAATCACAGGTGTGTAATGAGTGATGTTATCACATGATTAAGGGGCATAGCCCCGAAACGTCGTGACTTTTTTTTGTTCCTGTTCCTCATGTTCACAAATAAAGAAGGAATATCATAAGGAGACCACCTTGTCTGTATTTTATACTGTCTTTTGCAAGTTGGCAGCTACTTGCTTTGGTCCCCTGGTTCCTGGGTTGATGTGCTGGATACTATTTGTTTTTTTACATGCCAAGCTAGTGCCATGTGCTGTTTTAAATGTACATTGTGCAGCACTGAATGCTAAGCCCTAACTCAGCATCCAGCCAATCCCACTGCATCAGAAAAGGTCCTGCTGGGGTTACCACTGTTACCAGGTAACTGCTCTGGTGGTGGGCATTGTTTCTGGGTAGGGCTGACTGTAGGTGAATGCAGCAGAAAGCTGGAGTGGCAGGCACGTGAGGATTTGAGTATCTGTTCTGCTTTCTTCAGTCTTTAGACTGTGTGACTCATCTCACACTGCATCCATGCAGCCTTGGACAGACAGCATCCAGTCTGCTGGTCCCCTTAGCCCGCTCTTTCTGCTGTGGCCCTAAGATCAACTAACTGAAGTTTGTTAGGGGAACAGTGCTTTGTAGAAAGGTGTCAGTGGGAAGAATAAGTGAGTGCACACACGCCCCTCCCCCATGCAGCATTGTCTAGTGCAGGGTGAGAGGGAACTTGTTCCTAGCAAGGAAGTGACATGTGCTGCTGTGGCTGATGTATAGTGTCATGCTGATACTTCACACATTAAATTAAGGTTTATTTGTATAGGTTTTGTTTTCTCTCTGTCTCAGATTTTACAGCTTCTAATAGTAGTTCTGCTGTTCCAGTCAGTAAACTTATATTTGTCTGCTCCTCCATGCTTCCTCCTCAGTCTTTACCTTGCTTTGCTCCTGTTGACTGCCCTAAATCTCTTTAACCAGATAACTTCACACCAGAATCACATTCAAAAGCATATTAAATTAATCCACATAATTAATTTATGTGGATTAATTAAATAAGGGGTATTTCATGACTCTTTGAACACGTACAAACAGCCATGATAAACCCAATAGCGCTAATGTGCAACTGTTAGGGCACCCTCGTAATTTAGCCATTAGTAATCTTAAGCCACATTCTTGAAATATTACATATCAAATTATTTGTAAATGTTATACTTTACAGTATGTTTAATATTGTTTATTCCTTTTTTAATGTTTTTTTTGTGTGCTAATTTGACCACTTTAAAATCTAAATAGCAAAACATGATGCCCAAAATACATATTATATATTCCAATGTTCTTCACATAGAAAATAATCTACTTTTTATTATTAAATATATATTTCTATTTATATCTAATACTGTTCTTGTACAATACATATCTAAACCTATATATCTATAGTAGTAGATATATAGGTGTATATATATATATATATATATATATATATATATATACAGGGGGTGCAGAATTATTAGGCAAATGAGTATTTTGACCACATCATCCTCTTTATGCATGTTGTCTTACTCCAAGATGTATAGGCTCGAAAGCCTACTACCAATTAAGCATATTAGGTGATGTGCATCTCTGTAATGAGAAGGGGTGTGGTCTAATGACATCAACACCCTATATCAGGTGTGCATAATTATTAGGCAACTTCCTTCCTTTGGCAAAATGGGTCAAAAGAAGGACTTGACAGGCTCAGAAAAGTCAAAAATAGTGAGATATCTCGCAGAGGGATGCAGCACTCTTAAAATTGCAAAGCTTCTGAAGCGTGATCATCGAACAATCAAGCATTTCATTCAAAATAGTCAACAGGGTCGCAAGAAGCATGTGGAAAAACCAAGGCGCAAAATAACTGCCCATGAACTGAGAAAAGTCAAGCGTGCAGCTGCCAAGATGCCACTTGCCACCAGTTTGGCCATATTTCAGAGCTGCAACATCACTGGAGTGCCCAAAAGCACAAGGTGTGCAATACTCAGAGACATGGCCAAGGTAAGAAAGGCTGAAATACGACCACCACTGAACAAGACACACAAGCTGAAACGTCAAGACTGGGCCAAGAAATATCTCAAGACTGATTTTTCTAAGGTTTTATGGACTGATGAAATGAGAGTGAGTCTTGATGGGCCAGATGGATCCGTGGCTGGATTGGTAAAGGGCAGAGAGCTCCAGTCCGACTCAGACGCCAGCAAGGTGGAGGTGGAGTACTGGTTTGGGCTGGTATCATCAAAGATGAGCTTGTGGGGCCTTTTCGGGTTGAGGATGGAGTCAAGCTCAACTCACAGTCCTACTGCCAGTTTCTGGAAGACACCTTCTTCAAGCAGTGGTACAGGAAGAAGTCTGCATCCTTCAAGAAAAACATGATTTTCATGAAGGACAAAGAAAGGGTATAAAAGAAGAAAATCTAATGACATGGCCTCCTTGTTCACCTGATCTGAACCCCATTGAGAACCTGTGGTCCATCATCAAATGTGAGATTTACAAGGAGGGAAAACAGTACACCTCTCTGAACAGTGTCTGGGAGGCTGTGGTTGCTGCTGCACGCAATGTTGATGGTGAACAGATCAAAACACTGACAGAATCCATGGATGGCAGGCTTTTGAGTGTCCTTGCAAAGAAAGGTGGCTATATTGGTCACTGATTTGTTTTTGTTTTGTTTTTGAATGTCGGAAATTTATATTTGTGAATGTTGAGATGTTATATTGGTTTCACTGGTAAACATAAATAATTGAAATGGGTATATATTTGTTTTTTGTTAAGTTGCCTAATAATTATGCACAGTAATAGTCACCTGCACACACAGATATCCCCCTAAAATAGCTATAACTAAAAACTACTTCCAAAACTATTCAGCTTTGATATTAATGAGTTTTTTGGGTTCATTGAGAACATGGTTGTTGTTCAATAATAAAATTAATCCTCAAAAATACAACTTGCCTAATAATTCTGGACTCCCTTTATATATATACCTTTATTTCTATAGTAGTAGATATATAGGTGTGTGTATATATATATATATATATATATATATATTTGAATTTAAGAATAAATAGAACATATTCTGCTATATGAAGAACATCGAAATGTGAAATATTACTATTTTATGTTGGGTTTAATGCTCTTGAATATACAAGGCCATGTTAACGCAGGAGTATGGGTGCTAGGTTTTTTTAATTTTTTGCACTTTATTGAAGTCTAAAGGAGAAGTTAATACGATTGTGATATTATTTTGCGTGTGTCAAGTTTGTGCTCATGCTTAAACTTTTTACTTGTAATTCGAGTGTAACCCAGTGTGCGCAAAAAGTCTTCTTCTAGCAAAGTTAACATGTGAGCGGGTGATCTCATTATGATTATCTGTCACAGAGAGTTTAAATTGAATTCACTGTTTTCCTGAAAACTAGATTGATCTATCCAAAAAGTGAAATCAGTGCCTACACATTTCAAGCACAGCTTGTCAATCAATGAAACAAAGTAGTGATCTACTGGGACAAACAGTTAGCTTGAGACAGATCCCATCTGTACAAAACTGCTGTTGTATAAAGTACTTTTTTGGAACAAATAAAATATTATGTGATGTGAGATTTACTTCATATATTTGTGTTCTTTAACCTACTGCCCTTGTTCCCATATGAATTGTTTGTTTCCAGGTCTGCACAGATTTATTTGCAATAACTTGTGTTTGCTTTAACTTTTTTCACTCTAATCTATCTAACTATATGTCTGTCTATCTGCCTGTCTCTCTATTTACAGTTCTATCTATCTATCTATCTATCTATCTATCTATCTATCATCCATCTGTCAGTCTGTCATTTTGTCTACAGATCTATCTACATAAAGATATATATCTGTCTGTCTATCAAGTCGATCTGCTTGTCTCTCTATCTAAAGATCTATCTATCTTTCTATCTATCTTTCTTTTTATATATCTACAGTATCTATTTTTCTTTCTATATCGCTCTCTATATCTCTATATATCTATCATTCAAATGTTAGCCTTTGATAAAGACTGATACATAGTATAGTTAAATAAAAATATCTGCACTAATACAATACCAATATGGCCAGACAATTAAATTAGATCTATCTATCTATCATCTATCTGTCAGTTTGTCTTTTTTTCTACAGATCTATCTACATATAGATATATATCTGTCTGTCTATCAATCTAGCTGCCTGTCTCTCTATCTACAGATCTATCTATCACCTATCTATTTATTTATCTATCTATTTATCTTTCTATCTATCTGTCTATATTTCTATATCTATCTCTCTATCTATCATTAAATTATCTATCTATTTATCATTAAAATGTTAACCTTTGATAAAGACTGATACATATTATAGTTAAATAAAAATAACTGCACTTATACAATACCAATATAGCCCAGAGAATTAACCCCTAAACCCAAAAATATGCATATATACGTCATGTGGTACTTTGCCTATTGTACCGCTTGATGTATATATATATACACATCTAAATTGCAGGATGCTCCAGCATTCTCGACTGTATAGTTACATCCGAGAGCTAGAGTTCTTGAGCTCCATGCATCTTGCTGCATTTGGAACCGGAGCATGATTGGTGCTCCAGGCCCATTTGAAGGCAGATGCCAGATCATGTGTGTCACTGTCTGGAACGATCATCAGCTGATGCCAGTGGGAGGCTTGGGAGTGAAATCAGGAGGCGGGTTGGTGGTCCAAGAGTGGAGAGGGGAGGGAGGAGGGAGAGGGAGGGAGTGGAATGGCCCTACACAACAGAAAAAAAATTTAAGTGAGAAGGAAGGATAGATGGAGAGCTACACTACAGAAAAAAGGGTGGGGCCATAGATAATAAACACCAGAGGGGGAAAGGTGGGCAGGACCACTACACTACAGAAAATAAAAAAAATAACAAAATAATAATACAGCTTTATCTTTCTACAAATCCATCTGTCTGACAATCTATCTATCTTTCAATCTATCTTTCTTTCTATCCATCTATTTATCAATCCATCTATCTACCTATCTGTCTATATATCTGTCTGTCTGTGTTTTAGTCTGTCTATATATCTATCTAGAGATCTAACTACATACAGATATATCTTTCTACAGATCTATCTATTAATCATTAAAATGTTAATCTTTAATAAAGACTGATACATAGCATAGTTAAATAAAAAAAACTGCACTTATACAATACCAATATGGCACAGACAATCAAAATAGATCTAGCTATATTTCTATCTATCCATCTCTCTATCTGTTTATCAATCTATCTATTATCTATATATCATCTGTCTACAGATCTATCTACTTACAGATATATCTTTCTACAAATCAATCTGGCTGTCGATCTATCTATCTTTCTATCTGTCTGTCTTTCTTTCTACATGTTAACCTTTGATAAAGACTGATACGTAGTATAGTTAAATACAAATAACTGCACTAATACAATACCAATATGGCCCAGACCATTAAATCACTCCTTAAATTTCTAAGCACAGGACTGACATAGTTAATGTTTATTCCACTGTGTACAATTTATTCATAGCTAATAACCTTTATCAAACTATAGAAAATCTGCACAGGGTGGGGTTATTGTCTGCTTATAATCAGTAGTCTGCTCATCGTCAAGCTGGTCATCAGTGTCATATTGTTCTGTGCATGGTTCCCTTAAGCAGTATGATGCTGGTTACTCTACGTATTCCCTTCTACCTAAAAAAGTCTGTAAAGGGTTTAAAAATTAGACAAGAGCAGCATTGGTCTCACTAGAATGTATAACATGATCCAAATATGAAGTTCAAAACTGACCAGGGGGAGTTACATGAATTATCTTGCAAAAAAAAACTCAGTTTAGCTTCTTTTAACAGGACCTTTTTCAGTTTTGCACTTTTGGATTTGTGATTTTCACCCTTTAAACCTTGGGCATGTTATTTCTTTAAAAGACAACTCTGCATCCCATGAGGAAGCTTTGCATTTTAAAGACTACATTGCACCTTTCACACCCTATTTATGCCTAGGAGGGTTTTCTCTGGTAAAGTAAGCTAATATTTTTGGAGAAGTTTATATCCTTCTATACTCTTGACCAAAAAGCTATTTTTATCTTACATTGTTGCTATGAGTATATTACAACGTTTATCAGGTTCTTATCAGGTTATGACTTATAGCTTGGCAGATAAACTGACACTTATAACTTGATACTTGGCAGATGAGCTGACACCCAGCTGAAGCATTGCAGTTGAATTCATAGCTTGAAGCTCTGTAGATGAGATAACACTCACATATTAAAGCTTGGCAGATGATTTGACAATCACCATTTTAAGCTTGGCAGATTATCATATTTTTATCTAGGGGAAAAGAATATGTGCTTCCACCTCTAGACATGTCACACAACCAGGGCCGGTGCTAGGATTTTTGGTCACACAGGCGAGGATACATTTTACCGCACCGCCCCCCCCGATTACATACCATCCCATTGCTAGTTGATATGAAACCCAAAATTTGATATCATAATTCAGATAGAGCATGACATTTTAAGAAACTTTCTAATTAACTACTATTATCAATTTTCTTCATTCTCTTGGTATCTGTATTTGAAAAGCAGGAATGTAAGCTTAGGAGCGAGCCCATTTTTAGTTCAGCATCTGGGTACCATTTGCTGATTGGTGGTTAGATTCAAATCAAACACTAGTAGTGCTGCATAGCAAATCAAACAGTGATAGTGCTGCATTGCAAATCAAACAGTGGTAGTGCTGCATAGCAATCAATACAGCACTGTCACTTATCATGCTGTAATAAAACATTGCAGTGTCACCTACTATCCATTGCCCTAATCATAATCCCAGAAGAGGTACTGACCATACTAGGTGCTAAATGCAGTACCTACACCACAGTCACCTTACATCTTGGTCAAAGATCTTATAATTGCATTGCGTTTTACAAATAAATTAGAATAATACTAAATAAAAGAACATTCATTTTTAGGGAGTTATAGGAACAATTGAATATTATAATTAATCTTTGTTAAGAATGTGAGTGTAAACTACTTAGTTTAATATACTCTCTAATCATAATAATTAGAAAGTGATTCATAGAAAAAAAAATGATAATCTCTGGTAAGATACATGTAGATATGAACTGTGCTAAGTCACTCCCAGCAGTCCTTATTGGTCTTCACTAAATAACAAAATGCTAAATATGTGCTTTTACCTCCAAATGGCTTGAACCAAAAAGCTATCCTCATTCTACAGTATACTACAAATACAGACATATGTCATAAAGGAATAACAGGCACTTAATAAACAAAACTGTGTTCAATATACTTTACTAAAATGTATGATACTAGAGACCATATGTTTTGTTTGTTTTTTAAACTCCTGCACAAATTAAAAAGTAGTGTGTCTCAAACCTTTTCAAATTCTGCAATAAAGTTTATTGAATTGGAATGTCTCCCAGAAGTTATTGCATGTCATTGTATACAATACACCTTCAACATATACCACCCCCATCATTGCACAAGATATTCCACACTATGTACCCATAGATGTACATGAACACTAAGCTGCCACATTATTAGTTTCCCATAAATTGTGTTCTAAAAGAAGATGCAAATGCACATTACTATTAGCTTCCTTCTGATAAATCTGATATATAAAGTCAATTGTTAAAGTTTCACAAATATACATTTTCTACATATATAGTTTGTGGTTAATGGACACAAATAAGTAAGTTATACATGTTTATCGTTAAAATACCTAGTTTCACACTGGCCTAAATTTACTCATTTAAATGTTACATTCAGACAAACCTCTGCTTTTTATATGCTATATTAAATTAAGCATATTTGCGGATAGAGGATATTAGACACGCTTTAGGTCATTTGCATAATGAAATATTAGAAAAAAATAGAGATACGTCTTTTTGTAAAGTCTCTTCACTATTGAAAAAAATTAAGACAAATAATATCCATATTATGCGGACAATTTAAGCAAAGAAAAATACATCAGCACCATTTTCGAGGTCCCCATGGATACTCACCACAAGAATACGGAGCCAGTTATCAGTAATGTGTCACCATCTTTACTTCACCAGTATAGAGTCACGTGTTGTACAATCTCAGCCCGAGTCATGACATGTAGCAGCATATCTCCAACTATCCCAGCAATGCTAAGGACACTTCCGCAGAGGGGCATTGTGCTTTAGAATCCGTGAGCGCCACGCGCGCGTTAGGGAGGAGGAGCGTATACCGGCGGTACTGACTAAGTTAGTTTGTATAGTTCCGTCACTGATAAAAAAATCACTTCTCTCCAATTTTGCGCCCCACTGCTTTGGCGCGTAAGGCGGTTGCCTATATTGCCTATATGCCCTGCACACAACTAAAGCATATACAAATCTCAGGATGCTAAATATAGCAATGATTTAAAAATCAGATACTACCTAACATTATGAGTTCTGTGCAGAACATTATGGCCTGTATGCATGACTAAGAAATGTAGGCCTGTTTTGGCAACTAGTTATTTCACTTTACCCTTTTATGCAATATAAAAAAGCTTATGAGTTTCATGGGAACATCTATACTTTGTTTTGTCAAAGAAACAGGGAGATATTATTTACTGTAGTAGCTGCACAGTTCTATATAATTATGGTATTATTTTACAACTGATACTAGTAAAATGTTTAAAGAACCATAAAATACTGAAGAATTGCATAACCACTAGATGCAAAAAAAAAAAAATATTACATTTTAAATAACTGATAGTTACAACAAACTTATATGTACAGTTTTGTTAGCAAGATTAAAACACCCATAAAGAGCTAGTTTAGAAGTGTAGCACTGTATAACGCTCCCGCTCGAGTGTTAACTGGGCAATAAGTAAGCTTTTAGCATGTGTCGGGTTGTGATTATATCCCAGGGCACGATCCGATATATGACGCAGGTTTCGGCGCAAGCGAGGGAACCAGTGCCGCCCGTAATTTCACCTCGCACATCGGGGTATTACATATACCCCGCCGGCAGTTCCTAAAGTGTCGTAAGTCGGATAAACTAGCGATGTCCAGAAATAAGCGTAACTACAAATTCCTGGAGTCGCTAGTGACTTACTGCACTTTAGAAACTGCCGGCGCCTAAGAAAAGTAACAAAAATATTAAATCTCCCATAACTGTCTAACACGCCTCCCAAAAATAAGCCCGACACGTATACCCCTATATCTGCAATCCCCCCTCTCACTCCTAATAATAAATCTATTAACCCCTAGACCGACAACCCCCCATAACGCAATAAGCCTAATTTTTAACCCCTAAACCGCCATAGCCCACACTGCAAGTAATAACTAAATTATTAACCCCTAAACCGCCATAGCCCACACCGCAATAAACCTATTCTAGTATTAACCCCTAAACCGCCATAGCCAACATAGCCTATTAAATCTATTAACCTCTAATCTGCCACTGCCAACGTCACCACCACTATAATAAAGTTATTAACCCCTAAACCTAAGTCTAACCCTAACACCCCCCTAACTTAATTATTATTTAAATAAATCTAAAGAATATTAGCATTATTAACTTAATGTGGGTGGGAGGAGGTGGTAGAAATTATTTATGTAGATTACTGCTAGCAGCGAGCCGCTCGGGGGGGGGGGGGGTGGTCGCACTAGAGCAGAGTAATAGATATCTGGGGGGGGGGTCAAAGTATAGATTATTTGCCTTATAGCCTGTCACATGAAGAGGTTATATGACGTTTAAATTTTTGTAACAGATAACAATTAACAGACAAAAAACATGCAAAAAAAATCAACAATTTCACACTTAAAACTGTATTAACATCATTAACAGTTATATAACCGCAAAGTAATATCCGGTAGCTAACTTTCCATCTCTTTGTGGACATCTTAGTTTAGTCTAGAGGACTGCAGCTGTGGAGCTCAGGGTATGATTAATAATTTACCTGGCCTTTCTAGCTGAGCGGGTATCGGGGAGACATTGAGACTCTGGATATATAGCGGGCGACCAATGTCCCAAGACTGCGACTTAATACCATGTGACTGAAACAGAGTAGTCTTTTCACAACTAGAAGTTAGGGAACATGTGGGAATAGAAGCTTGCTGTAGGGTGTCTCGGAGTATTATTCATATTACCCGCCATAGTCATAGTTGGTAAGTATACAGGGGAGTGTGCTCCAGCTGGGCCCTCACCGAGCACCCAACACCTGCAAGTCAGTGCAGCTGATGGCTGACTGGGGCGAGCATTATACTATCAATCTATGGGGTCTAGGTCAGAATTTACAGCACAGTTAAGGCATGGTTGCCACTCATACATAGCTATGATATATAACAAATAGGGGGTCTTAGCTAGAATACCTAAACAGTAATATGGGCATTATGAATACATTGCAAGAAAATAAAGTCAAAAAGAAATACTGTCTAATGTCTAATACAGTGTGCAGTTGCATCAAAAATGACACCTTTCACAAATTCCCACTGTTCTTGAACCCCTGTATTAAGAGTTTTCCCTTTTAAATAGTTTTTTAGGTATTCTCCCATTAATGAAAAATCTGCCTTCCTAATGTCTAAAACTTTTGTTTTAGTCTGGGTGGACAGTTCCTGCACATGAATACTAAACCAAACAGATTGATGATCACTGGATCCTAAGTTCTCAAGATAGATAGATAGATAGATAGATAGATAGATAGATAGATAGATAGATAGATAGATAGATAGATAATAGATAGATAGATAGATAGATAGATAGATAGATAGATAGATAGATAGATAGATATAGATAGATAAATAAATAGTTAGATGATAATAAAGGTATATATATATACAGATATATATATGAATATGTATATGCAGAACATTGGAATGTGAAATATTTACAGTAAATACACACTAGAACACTTTAATAAATATGAATATTGCATAAAAATGTTTTTACATGTTTTCATTTAATTAACTGCAAAGAGCGCCAATGCACTTATATATATATATGTCTATATATGTGTACATATGTATTTATGTGCTTAAATGTCTATATATATGTCTGAATATATATATATATACACATATAAATATATATGTACACATATATAGACATTTTAGTCCATAGTGGTTGAATTTTATAGCCTCAATCCATTTCCGCTCACTAAACTCTGATAGATCGGTCTCCCAAGCCCTCATATATCTCGTCTTGATCAGATGAGGACAATTTAGAGATTATACAATTGTAAACAACTTTCATATTTACTTATGTTATCAAGTTTGCATTGTTCTCTTGGTATCCTTTTTTGAAGGAGCAGCATCCACTACTGGGAGCTAGCTGAATATGTAATGTAAGCAAATGACAAGAGGCATATATGTAAAGGTACCAATCGGCAGTTAGCTCCCAGTAGTGCTTTGCTGCTCCTGTGCCTACCTAGGTATTCTTTTCAATAAAGGATAACAAAAAAGTAAATTAGATAATAGACCTAAATTGAAAAAGGTGTTTACAATTGCATGATCAATCTGAATCATTTAATTTAATGTCCTTTTGCAAATGTCAATGAACATATCATTCATTTATATTTTGCTGAAGATTCTGCTCTCTTATGAGTAATATGATTAATTTGTTTCATATTCATTGCAGGGATGTTTGATTGATTGCTATCAAAATAACCTGCTCAAATTTGACAGTTGTATTTCAACAGTTAAGATTGATGCTACCATGAGGTGCACTTAGCTAATGTGATTGTTTTGATTTAAATTCAGGTGAGCTAAAATGATGTGATTCCCCCCAATGTGTTTCCTTGCCCTGGGAATTCTGGACATTGTCCTTAATCTCGTCATAGTCTTTTTTAGACCTTGCTGTATATGTATAATTTATAACAAAATATATGTATACACTTCTGTGCAGTAAAAATGGTTATCTGCATTATTCATCTGATTTAGATTTTTGAGATGACCTGAAATACGTTTTTTAAATATATTACAAATATTTATTTATAGTATAGTGAGTCTCTAATATTTTGATTTATGCTTATGAATAAAACATGTATCTGACATTTTCCTCTTAGCTATTAGAACATTCCCGTCCTTGTGCCAAGGGGTTAATTTGTTTGTATGGCTCAGTAACAGAACCATTATTTATTTTGTATCATTAGTCATCTGGCTCTAATGACTAGATTGATTTTTTTTTTAGAAAACAAATGAAACATATTTTAAATTATGTATTTCCACTTCTGCAGAAATGATGCTTGACAGAGCTTGCAAAAGAAAATATCTGCTGTGATGTGTAGAGTGCTAATTGCAGTGTGGTAAAGGATGACTAAATAAAGCTTGTGAAAAATGGAAAACTTGTGATAATAGGGTTACAACAAGTCCTGTTTTATGCGGAAAATTATTCACAATACTCTAAAAAAAATTACTTATTTGCATAAGATTAAATGAATAACGTTTAACCCATTTATTTCAAACATGTTTAAATGAATAAAAGTAATGTGAGTAAATGTAAGCATTATTTATTTGCTTTTTATTGGAGCAGATTTGTCTTTGAATGCACCTTATAATTTAGAGTTTGGGCGACCAAGGTTTTTATTTTATGGAGGAACACTCACTAGAGGTAGACTGTAGGCCGCTTAACACCTCAAAATAAAATTATATTAGAATCACGTTTTTATGTAAAAAATATTACACAAGAAATTAGTTACTAGTAGTTAACTGTATGTGCTACTCAAACACAACATGTGTTACAAATACACCTACTTACATAATGAGAACTAGGAAACTGCTTTTTCAATAAAAAAAAAAAACATATGAGTGTTTGTTTTCTGCTCATTAATGTTGAGGGCCACTTAAAAAAGGGAGAGTATAGGATGTACTTTGGGTGGTCCTGATACACACCTCTCAACATTTCACATACTCCCCTTCTGGAATGGTAGGTCTATGCTACATGAGGGAGACATTTGGTGGGCAAAGAGGTCCTGTGAGCAGAACTGCATAAAGAGGGGCAGGGTCACAGGTGTGCTAGTGGCTTGGACATGGGAGGGTAAAACAAAATGTGGTCAGAGTGTTGGTGGACCCTGGTTTCAATGAGTCATTTGCACAGAAGTGCAAGCTTTGAGAGGAACAGCAGTGCATTGCTTCCAGATTGTGAAAATTGTCCAGTGTGAGAGACAGTTTGGAGATCTCCTAATATAGAGATGTTAAACAATGTTGTCAAATCCAGTCCATTGTATGAACAGTATTAATTGATTAAATGGGTCTTCTCTAGATCTTGAAATTCTTCACCATTCCAATCAATTAGACTATCTCATTCTATACTTATACCACTTAAGAAAATTGTGTCATTCAAAAAAACCTTCTGAAGTATAAGAAACAGTGCTGTGTGTGTATTTGTATAGACATTGTATCTAATAAACAAACTGTGGGCTAGTTCTACTGATAGTCTGGTGTGCATTATCCTTATGGTTACCCTGCAATAAGATTAGTGCACAATCTAATATTACAAGTAAATGATAAAAAAAGGTTTTCCAGAGAATCTTAATGCAGCTGACATATTTTTTAGCGTGCCCTATACTTTGAAGGGATAGTGCAGAGTGTACTAGTTTTAGTCATAATGTAAGCAGTGAGCCAAAACATATTACTTTTATCTTTGAGCACACAACCACACAACTAAAAAGCGCTATTGATTTGACTTGAGCAGGATAGGCTAATATGCTTGTGCTCCACTTGTAATCTAGTCCTGTTACAGATGATGCCCAATCTTCCGCTTTTTTGCATGGTGAAGATTACTATTATGATTTTATGGACACTAAGGCCTAGATTACAAGTGTAGTGCAAAAATATTACAGATATTGTGAATTAAAATTGCTTAAGTACCATCAGTAGCTCTTCTATTTTCGCGCTCTTATTATTTGTCCAAATGTATTTTTTTATTTCTCATATGATAGTCTAGAGTGCTCTAACATTTGTCAGATAACATGTCTGAATTCAATCGAGAGCTAAATTGATGGTGGATTACACTGAGGGTGCCTTATGCTGATGGTTTGAGTGTAGTGGACTTCTTCAAGTAGTTCTGTGCTATACTATTTATAATAATTGTCTAAATTTTACAGTTATATTTTGGATTGCAGAATATTTACCTTACCGCTTGTAATATGGACTCAGTGAGCTCACTAATAGCACTCCCTACACTATGCAGTAAAAGTATAGGGCTTGCTATATGGCCACATTGGGAGGTTTTGGTTAAAATTTGTATCCACCCACTTGTTATCCACTTGTAATAACACATGGTGAGGTTGTACAAAAGATAATTTTTCCTGCACTTTTGATTTCACTCCACTTGATATCTACCCCTAAGTCTTTTAATATCCCTCTTGCATTTGACCCAACTGCCACTTCAGAATTTAAAAAAATGGATCACTATGGGGTGAAAGTAAGAAATCAGGTATACACCAAAACATAATGGTTTAGCCTAATATCCCTGACAAGTTAATTATTTTTTATACTATCAAAAAGATTTTTGTAAAGGAATTTAATAAAGCTAAACTAAACAGAAAAATGTAGAGAAGACTTTTTACATCTTAAAGTTGGTCTAATGTGCTTAAAAGCAATAAGAGAGCAGAGTGTTTTTCATTTATTTCAGACTTACATGATGTAACTCCACAAACTTGACAAGACGGTCTAAATGGCTGGGTCACTGGATTGCAAGTTCTATTGCCAAGGTAGATGGGGATACTTTTTAACCCCTTAAGGTCCGGGCACTTCAGATAGAAACTTCCCCGAAAGACCAGAGCATTTTTAGCATTTTTGCCATCACTACATTTAAACAGCAATAGAGTTTTTTTTTTTTTACCTATTAAAACCATAAATATATATATTATTTTTTTTTAGTAGACAACCCAAAGTAAAAAAAATCATAAACTTTTTCACAATTTTAGGTTTCTCACTGAAATTATTTACAAACAGCTTGTGCAATCATGGCACAAATAGTTGTAAATGCTTCTCTGGGATCGCCTTTGTTCAGAAATAACAGACATATATGGCTTTATCATTGCTTTTAGGTAATTAGAAGGCCACTGAATGCTGCTGCGCACCACACTTTTATTATGCCCAGCAGTGAAGTGGTTAATTAGGTAGCGTGTAGGGTTAATTTTAGCCTTAGTGTAGAGATCCGGGGCGCGATCCAATATAGATCGCAGTTTGCGGCGCAAGCGAGGGAACCGGCGTCGCCCGCAGTTTCAGCTCGCAACTCGAGCTATCCCATATATGGAGCCGTCAGATGCTAACGTGCCGTAAGTCTGACAAACCAGCGATGTCCAGAAATCTGCGCAAGTACAAATTTCTGGCGTCGCCAGTGACTTGCGGCACGTTAGAAACTGCCGGCGCCTATAAAACCTGACTAAAGTCTAAATCACCCGCACTGTCTAACACGCCTCCCTAACATAGCCCGACACGTCTAACACGCCTCCCTAACATAGCCCGACACGTCTAACCCTCTATCCGCTATCCCCCCTCACTAGCCTAACAATAAAATATGTATTAACCCCTTAACCGCCGCTACCTAATAAAGTTATTAACCCCTAAACCGGCGCCAGCTATATTAAATCTATAACCCCCTTGTCAGGCTCACAAGTATGCCTGCAATAAAACAGAGTATGGATTGGACCACAGCCACTGAGTTAGTAGTATAATAGGTAATTTTAGCGAATTGTGTACAGAGAGCAGTTACATAGGCATTACCCCAAAGCAATGTGTAATAGCTCAACATGCACAGGTTGCAGTTGATATATGAATAACGGCTCACAGGTAGGTAAGGCTGTATAAGCATTAGCGGGGAGACATTGAAACAGCAACCTGACTGTGAGCTTGGAGTCAGGGAGATAACAGTAACACAGTGTTAAGCTGATTTTATGCGCAAGGTAGAAAAAATAAGATTGGCCAAATCATACATGAATAAACAAGGAACACATATGGTTAGTACCTGGTAATCTGAGGCAAAAGTGTTCGGTAGAACAGTGTTTACAGGACAGCTCGGATGCAGCAGTTGGGCTGTGAGAGGAGAGCTGACAGGCGCTCTGCTTGGCGTGTGACGTCACAGAGGCGGCAGATCCAGTTGCGCTGTGAAGAGATCAGACAGGTAGACTGGCCGATACAGGCGTGAGACTGTGGAGCTGGAGAGCTAATCAGAATGCAGCTTAGCTAGTTGCAAACGAACAATACCAAGCAAGGAAGTAAGTGGGAAGCTGGTATTTATGGAGATACTGGAAATTAGTTAAAGGGGCAGTAAGACAGACATAAACCTGACAGGACTCCCCCTCCTAAGAGCAACTCCGGTGCTCAAGAAGCAGGACGATCAGGGTTCCATTGATGAAATCTGGAGATCAGTCTAGGAGCTGATATGTTGGATGATGGCTCCCAGGAGTTATGTTCTGAGGAATAACCCTTCCATTTAATCAGATACTGTAGAATGCCTCTTCGACTTCTAGAATCTAGGATGTTCTCTACTTCATACTCCATGTTGGGGTCAATAGAGACCGGAGGTAGGGATTGTCCAGTTGGATGATCACGTAAATGTTTATAGGGTTTAAGCAAAGATACATGGAATGTAGGGTATATCTTGAGCGTGGGAGGTAGTGTGAGACGAACAGCATTACAATTGATGATGCGCTGGATGGGAAATGGACCTATGAACAAAGGTGAAAGTTTCCTTGAGGGTGTACATAAACGTAGATTTTTGGTGGAGAGCCACACAAGGTCACCAACAGAGTAAGCAGGTGGAGGAATATGTTTACGATCATAATATCTCTTTTGCACAACTTTAGCAGTGTCAATGGTTTGTTTGATGGTTGCAAAGTTGGTGACAATGGAGGAAGCGAGATCGGAAATATGTGGGTGATCGGGAACTTTTTCAGGGAGAAATTGGAATTTGGGGTGAAAGCCATAGTTAATATAGAAAGGAGTCTGTTTGGTAGTGGAGTGTACAGTATTGTTGAATACAAATTCGGCATAATGGAGGTATTGGGACCAAGTGTTTTGTGCAGTATGACAGTAAGAGCATAGAAACTGCTCCACCCACTGGTTGCTTCGCTCAGTTTGCCCGTTAGTCTGTGGATGATATGAGGAAGACAATCTCTTCTCGATGCAGAATTGTTCGCAGAACGCAGACCATAGGGCACTGGTGAATTGTGATCCACGATCTGTGAGGATGTTAGAGGGCAAGCCATGTAATTTAAAAACGTTAGTCATTAACAGGTGTATGGTTTCAGCAGCTGTAGGTAACTTATGATATGGTATCAGGTGAAGCATTTTGCTGAATAAGTCCACAACGACTAAAATTGTTGTGTAATTACCAGAGTGTGGTAAGTCCACGATGTAGTCGAGAGAAATGTGCTGCCATGGCTTATCCGGAGTAGGAATAGATAATAATAAACCGAAAGGTGGTCTTTTAATCCTCTTTGTAGTAGTACAAACATAACAGGACTTAATGTACATGGCCACATCAGATGTGATGGTTGGCCACCAGTAGGATCTGAGTATTAATTCCTTGGTTTTAGTTATGCCACAGTGTCCCCCCATGGGTGAATCGTGAGCAGATTTCAGTAGCTGGTTACGAAGTGATGGTGGGATGTATATCTTGCCCTGGTAGCAATAGAGACCTTCTGAGTTCTTGAGTAGTAAGTTAACAGGTATTGTTGTATCTTTAGTTTGTTCTGTCCGTAGGTATGTAGTAGTGTCAACTGAGAAGAGAAGAATGTTTTCTTTGGGGATGACCAGTTGAGGGGTATGTGAGTGATGTTCAATATCTGGCAGACGTGATAGGGCATCTGCCTTTCCGTTCTTGTTGGCTGGACGGTAAGTGATGAGGTAATTGAACCTAGAGAAGAATAGATTCCAACGTACTTGGCGTGCTGAAAGAGTTCTGGTGGTCTTCAGGTATTGCAAGTTACGGTGATCAATATATACTATGGTGGGTGTAGTGGAGCCTTCAAGTAGGTGTCTCCATTGTTCGAATGCTGCTTTGATTGCAAGAAGCTCTTTTTCCCCGATGGGGTATTGTCTCTCTGTGTCAGTTAGACTCCTGGAGTAGTAGGCGACTGGATGTAGAGGTTGTTGAAATGCATCTCTTTGTGACAGGACTGCACCGAGAGCGAAGTCAGATGCGTCGACTTCCAATACAAAAGGTAATTCTGTGTTAGGATATCTGAGTATTGGGGCTGTAGTGAAACTTGTTTTTAGATGGTCGAAAGCATTTTGAGCGGAGGGTGTCCATGCAAATTTGATGTTCTGTTTGGTTAAATTAGTAAGGGGTTTTGCGAGCATGGAATAGTTCTTAATAAACTTCCTATAAAAATTTGCGAATCCAAGGAAGCTTTGGACTTCTTTCCTAGAGGTAGGAACTGGCCAATTCAGAACTGCCTGGATTTTGTTATTATCCATGCATATGCCTTTGTCAGATATAATGTATCCGAGGAAGGGGATGCTGTTGGTATGAAAAATACATTTTTCTGCTTTCACAAACAATGAATTACTTTGTAGGCGTGTGAGAACTTGGCGGACATGATTCTTATGTTCAGCTAGGGTTTTAGAAAAAATGAGAATATCGTCCAGATATATTACCACAAAGGAGTCCAAAATATCCTTGAAAATGTCGTTGATCAGATGCTGGAATGTGGCAGGAGCATTGCAGAGACCGAATGGCATGACGACATATTCGAACAACCCATACCGTGTACGGAATGCCGTCAGCCATTCGTCTCCTGCCCGCATTCTGATCAAATTATAAGCTCCACGGAGATCCAGCTTGGTGAAAATTTTGGATCCCTCTAGACGCTCTATTAATTCGGATATGAGGGGTAGGGGGTAGCGATTCTTTACAGTAACTTTATTTAGTTGTCTGTAGTCGACTATCGGTCTGAGTGAACCATCTTTGTTTTTCACAAAGAAGATTCCTGTGGCGGATGGAGAGGTTGAGGGTCTGATGAAACCCTTTTTCAAGCTATCATCAAGATAGGTTCTTAGGTGTTGTAACTCAGGCTTTGACAGTGGAAAAATATGTCCACAGGGTATGACTGCTCCAGGAAGTAAGTCTATTGGGCAGTCATACGGTCTGTGTGGAGGGAGATTTTCGGATTCAGTTTTACTGAAAACATGGGAGAATTCTTGATATTCTGGAGGCACAGTAGGTATGTGAGAATCTGTAGGTGGCTGTAGAAGTAAATGTGGGAAGCAGGTGGATTTACAGTAATTGGAGTTAAATTGAATTGAAAGTGAGGACCAAGAGATACAAGGGTCGTGTTGCCTGAGCCACTGTAAGCCTAGAATTAGAGGAAAATCAGGTGATGTGATTACATCAAATTTAACAAATTCTCTATGGTTACAGGGGGTAGACATGAGAATAGGAATGGTTTCATATAAGACAGGTCCTGAGGACAAGACTTCACCATCTATACCCCTTAAAGGAACAGGACACAATTTTTTGAGAAGGGGTATTTTATTTATGTTACAGAAATTTACATCCAAGTATGAAAGGGAGGCTCCTGAGTCAATAATCCCTTGGACGTTCACTCGTGATTGGTCCCACTGTAATACAAGAGGAATATTGCAGTAATGGCTGGATTTTAGTACAGTTTTAATAGAACAAGAGGGTGTGTTTTGCTTACCCTTTTTCTGACGGGGAAGATTTGGACAGTCCTTTACCCCATGATCATCTGCGGCACAGTACATGCATAAGTTCAGAGACCTGCGTCTTAACTTCTCCTGAGTACTTAGGGGTCCACGTATGAAAGCAATATCCATTGGTTCCGGTAGGGATTTAGAGTGTGTATTGACAGTAGTTGGTGTGGTTTTTTGCCTAAGTAGTGAATCATGGGTGGATCTTTCGTGATGTCTTTCCCTAAGTCTCCTATCAATGCTAATGCTGAGGTCTATAAGCTGTTCTAGCGTTGGTGGTATTTGGGTACGTGACAACTCGTCCTTAATGGCCTCTGACAGTCCTAGCCTAAATTGGTTACGGAGGGACAAGTTGTTCCACTGGGTGTCAGGGGCCCACCTCTTATATTCCGCTATATATTCCTCTACCTCTCTTTTCCTCTGCTTTAGGGACCTCATAGCATTTTCAGCTGTTTGTTGTTTGAAGGGGTCCTCATATATTTGTGCTAAAGCAGAGAAGAAGGAGTCTAGAGAGTTGAGGATATCATCATTATGTTCGAGGAAAGTATTTGCCCATGCTCTGGGCTCAGCTCTGAGATAGGAGATTGTAGTCATAACTTTTACCCTATCATTGGGGTAAGTGAAAGGCTTAAGGGTAAATAATAGGTAGCATGAGTTTTTAAATTCTCTAAAAACCTTTCTGTCCCCTGAGAAGGGTTCTGGGTAGCTGATATGCGGTTCTTGTGGAGGGGGTTTCCTCTCCACAACTTCTTTGATGTATGTTTTTAAGTTGTCATTTTCTAACTTAAGTGTGTTAAGTCCTTCAGTTAGGAGATCAACTTTAGTAGTAAGCGTTTGTATGTGTGAGGCCATTTCAGTTGGGTCCATTTTATCTTTTGGGCTTGGTATTTCTGTCAGGCTCACAAGTATGCCTGCAATAAAACAGAGTATGGATTGGACCACAGCCACTGAGTTAGTAGTATAATAGGTAATTGTAGCGAATTGTGTACAGAGAGCAGTTACATAGGCATTACCCCAAAGCAATGTGTAATAGCTCAACATGCACAGGTTGCAGTTGATATATGAATAACGGCTCACAGGTAGGTAAGGCTGTATAAGCATTAGCGGGGAGACATTGAAACAGCAACCTGACTGTGAGCTTGGAGTCAGGGAGATAACAGTAACACAGTGTTAAGCTGATTTTATGCGCAAGGTAGAAAAAATAAGATTGGCCAAATAATACATGAATAAACAAGGAACACATATGGTTAGTACCTGGTAATCTGAGGCAAAAGTGTTCGGTAGAACAGTGTTTACAGGACAGCTCGGATGCAGCAGTTGGGCTGTGAGAGGAGAGCTGACAGGCGCTCTGCTTGGCGTGTGACGTCACAGAGGCGGCAGATCCGGTTGCGCTGTGAAGAGATCAGACAGGTAGACTGGCCGATACAGGCGTGAGACTGTGGAGCTGGAGAGCTAATCAGAATGCAGCTTAGCTAGTTGCAAACGAACAATACCAAGCAAGGAAGTAAGTGGGAAGCTGGTATTTATGGAGATACTGGAAATTAGTTAAAGGGGCAGTAAGACAGGCATAAACCTGACACCCCTAAAGTGAGCCCCTAACACCGCCGCCATCTACCTTACCTACCCCCTAAAGTGAGCCCCTACCCCGCCGCTATCTATTTTAAAATTATTAACCCCTAATCTAATCCCCCTACCCCGCCGCCATCTATATTAAATTATTCAACCCCTAAAATACTAAACTATCCCTACCACTAAACCTAAGTCTAACCCTACAAATAGCCCTGAAAAGGGCTTTATGCGTGGCATTGCCCCAAAGTAACAGCTCTTTTGCCAGCCCTTAAAAGGGCTTTTTGCGGGGCATGCCCCAAAGTAACAGCTCTTTTGCCAGCCCTTAAAAGGGCTTTTGGTGGGGCTTTGTCACAAAGTAAACTGCTCTTTTGCCTACAATCTACATCCCCCTACACCGCGGCCACCTATAATAAATGTATTAACCCCTAATCTAATCCCCCTACACCGCCGCCAGCTATATTAACTATATTAACCCTAATTATATTAGGGTTAATATAGTTAATATAGTTATTATATTATATATATTAACTATATTAACCCTAATTATATTAGGGTTCATATAGTTAATATCGTTATTATATTATATATATATTAAGTATAATAACCCTATCTAACTCTAACATCCTAACTAAACTCTTATTAAAATAAATCTAATATTAATATTATTAATTAAAATATTCCTATTTAAATCTAAATACTTACCTATAAAATAAACCCTAAGATAGCTACAATATAATTAATAATTACATTGTAGCTATGTTAGGGTTTATATTTATTTTACAGGTAAATTGTTAATTATTTTAACTAGGTCTAATAGCTATTAAATAGTTATTACCTATTTAATATCTACCTAGTTAAAATAATTACCCAATTACCTGTAAAATAAATCCTAACCTAAGTTACAAATACACCTACACTATCAATAAATTAAATAAACTACAAATATCTATCTAAAAATACAATTAAACTAAACTAAATTACAAAAAAAAACAAACACTAAATTACAAAAAATAAAAAAAAGATTACAAGATGTTTAAGCTAATTACACCTATTCTAAGCCCCCTAATAAAATAATAAAGCCCCCCAAAATAAAAAAAATTCCCTGCCCTATTCTAAATTAAAAAAAGTTCAAAGCTCTTTACCTTACCAGCCCTTAAAAGGGCCTTTTGTGGGGCATGCCCCAAAGAATTCAGCTCTTTTGCATTTAAAAACATATACAATACCCCCCCATTACAACCCACCACCCACATACCCCTATTCTAAACCCACCCAAACCCCCCTTAAAAAAGCCTAACACTACCCCCCTGAAGATCTCCCTACCTTGTCTTCACCACACCGGGCCGAACTCCTCATCCGATTCGGGCGATGTCTTGCTCCAAGCGGCAAAGAAGAATTCTTCCTCCGGCGACGTCTTCCTCCAAGCGGCAAAGAAGAATTCTTCCTCTGGCGACGTCTTCCTCCAAGCGGCAGCAAAGTCTTCTTCCTTCCGGCAGCATCTTCCATGAAGCGGCATCTTCAATCTTCTTTCTTCGCTCCGCCACCGCGGAGCATCCATCCCGGCCGACGACTGAACGACGAATGAGGTACCTTTAAATGACGTCATCCAAGATGGCGTCCGCCAAATTCCGATTGGCTGATAGGATTCTATCAGCCAATCAGAATTAAGTTAGAAAAATCTGATTGGCTGATTGAATCAGCCAATCAGATTCAAGTTCAATCCGATTGGCTGATTGGTTCAGCCAATCGGATTGAACTTGGATGGATGCTCCGCGGTGGCGGAGCGAAGAAAGAAGATTGAAGATGCCGCTTCATGGAAGATGCTGCCGGAAGGAAGAAGACTTTGCTGCCGCTTGGAGGAAGACGTTGCCGGAGGAAGAATTCTTCTTTGCCGCTTGGAGGAAGACGTCGCCGGAGGAAGAATTCTTCTTTGCCGCTTGGAGCAAGACATCGCCCGAATCGGATGAGGAGTTCGGCCCGGTGTGGTGAAGACAAGGTAGGGAGATCTTCAGGGGGGTAGTGTTAGGCTTTTTTAAGGGGGGTTTGGGTGGGTTTAGAATAGGGGTATGTGGGTGGTGGGTTGTAATGGGGGGGGGGGTATTGTATATGTTTTTAAATGCAAAAGAGCTGAATTCTTTGGGGCATGCCCCACAAAAGGCCCTTTTAAGGGCTGGTAAGGTAAAGAGCTTTGAACTTTTTTTAATTTAGAATAGGGCAGGGAATTTTTTTTATTTTGGGGGGCTTTATTATTTTATTAGGGGGCTTAGAATAGGTGTAATTAGCTTAAACATCTTTTTTTATTTTTTGTAATTTAGTGTTTGTTTGTTTTTGTAATTTAGTTTAGTTTAATTGTATTTTTAGATAGATATTTGTAGTTTATTTAATTTATTGATAGTGTAGGTGTATTTGTAACTTAGGTTAGGATTTATTTTACAGGTAATTGGGTAATTATTTTAACTAGGTAGATATTAAATAGGTAATAACTATTTAATAGCTATTAGACCTAGTTAAAATAATTAACAATTTACCTGTAAAATAAATATTAACCCTAACATAGCTACAATGTAATTATTAATTATATTGTAGCTATCTTAGGGTTTATTTTATAGGTAAGTATTTAGATTTAAATAGGAATATTTTAGTTTATAATATGAATTAGATTAATTTAATATAAATTTAGTTAGGGGTGTTAGGGTTAGATAGAGTTAATATAGTTAATATAAATACTATAGTAACTATATTAACTATATTAACCCTAATATAATTAGGGTTAATATAGTTAATATATATAATGTAATACCTATATTAACTATAATATACTTAGGGTTAATATAGATAATATAGCTGGCGGCGGGGGTAGGTAGATTAAATTAGGGGTTAATAATTTTAATATAGATGGCGGCGGTGTAAGGGGCTTACATTAGGGGTTAATAATATTAATATAGCTGGCGGCGGTATAGGGGGATTAGATTAGTGATTAATAATTTTTATATAGGTGGCGGCGGTGTAAGGGGTCAGATTAGGGGATAGATAAGGTAGATGGCGGCGGTTTTAGGGGTTCACATTAGGCGATAGATAAGGTAGATTGCGGCGGTTTTAGGGGCTCACAGTAGGGGGTTAGTTTATGTAGATGGCGGCGGGGTCCGGGAGCGGCGGTTTAGGGGTTAATAACTTTATTAGGGATTTCGGGGGGGGGGGATCGCGGTTGACAGGTAGCTAGACATTGCGCATGCGTTAGGTGTTAGGTTTCTTTTCTAGTTAGTTTAGGGAGTTACGGGGCTCCAATAGTCAGCGTAAGGCTTCTTACGGCTGCTTTTTGTGGCGAGGTGAAAATGGAGTAAGATTTCTCCATTTTCGCCACGTAAGTCCTTACGCTGCATATTGGATACCAAACTGCGCTGGTTTGGTATACCTGCCTATGGCCCAAAAAACTACGGGCGACGGCAGAAATATACACGCGTAACTTCTAGGTTACGCCGTATATGTGATACCAAACCAGCGTAAATATTGGCGTCGCCGGCTTTTGCGGGCGACGATTTTTATCGGATCGACCCCCAGCCTCCCATCTGACATATCCCCCCCGGATCCCTCCTTGACCCCTCTCAAACAGCTCTCTTCCCTCCCCACCCCCCAAAGGTCACCCCCATCTTAAGTACTGGCAGAAAGTCTGCCAGTATAAAAAAGGGGGGTTTTACTTTTTGTATTATTATATATTTACTGCAGGGTAGTATCCCCCCTACCACCCAACCTCCCTGTTCCCCCCAAAACAGCTCTCTAACCCCCCTCTACATATTTGCAGCCATCATAGGTACTGGTAGCTGTCTAACTGTCAGTACCCAGTTTGTTGCAAAATAGGCAATTTAAAAAAAATAAATATATATATATAATACACATTTTTCTGTAGTGTAGCTGCCTCCCTCAATACCCAAACCCCCTCCCAGATCCCTTTTTCTCAAATTATCCCACATTTGATCCCCCTCATTGCCCCTCCACCCTCCTTCCCTCTCAATCACGCAGCTGGAGGTTTTTTTTCTCCCCCTGTAGCATGGCGTAGCCATCCTGCCCAATCCCACCCTCCTCCAGTGAAGGGCCACCCACCCGCCTTTCTCCATATGCTCCCACTCACCAATGATCAGTTTCACCGCTGCCCAATGCAGAGAGGGCCACAGAGTGGCCCTCACTGCTTCGGTAACTCTGCAACTCTATAACATAGCGCAATCGCGGCAGAGAGAAGACCAGAACTGCAGCGACGAAGAGGGTATGTCTCTGGTCCGTAAGGGCATAATGACCAGCATCATACAGGGTACGGGGTTAATGGACCAACAAAACAAGGTTTTGTATCCCATAAGTTATTAAGACCTCATGGTTCTCTTCTTCAGAAGTAGATTATCTACTCCCTAACTGCCACTGCATAAGTCCCACCATTTGAAATTAATAATCACCAACAGCAACCCCAAACCTTACATTACTTTTGTTGCATGTGGCAATGATCATGGAGCCTTGCTTCCAAGAGCAGATATACATTTGCAGGTGTCCAAATAAATGAGAGATGTGAGTGAGTATAAATATAGGCAGAGACTTTTTGTGAAAATATATGATATGATTTTATGTTTGTTAATTTTTTGTTTGTGCAATTGTTACATTTCATATAATATTATTATGTTTAGAATAAAAGATGAGTTACAAAAATGTACAATTTTTTTAAATAAAACTTTTTTTTTATAGAAAAGCAATATTTTATGATATGAATGAATATGAAATGTTTAAATATAAATGCGTAGATCCTATGTAAGCTACTACTGATTGTGTAATAGTCACAGCCAGCCTAAAGTTTTAGTTAGACAAGTGCACAGGCCAAATATTCGGTTCTTCCGAGTCTTTAGAATTATGTTCATTTGCAAGTTCGGTTTGGCAAAATATTGGGATAAGATTTTTTTATTTTGTTAGAGACAATATTCGTTACATCATATTAAAGCCTTTGGGAAGAATGAAAAACATTCCTTTTAGCCATAAAATTATACTGTTAGAAAATGCCAACAATCCATAGATTGATTGCCAACTGGGAAACGAGGACATACAGGAACTGGAACCAAGATAATTTAAACAATAAATTGAAATTAAAAGTCCCACTCCAAACGTTCCATGCAATATTTATTGTTTTCATTCAACTCTCTCTCTTTTTTTTTTTTTTTAAATCCCTCATACTAAAGTACCCACATTCCCCAGTTTCTTGTAGTATTAGTTATCCTTGGAAACTCAGCTCAAAGAAAGGAAGATACAGGAGAGGCAACAGCAGGAAGTAGATTAACTGAACTAGGCTTCTGGTAACAATAGTACATAAACCCCAAAAATAAACCTCCAACGAAGGAGGAGAAACGTGTGTCTAGGGTCCCTTGTACACAGCGGCCAGCAGTTCCCTGAGGATTTGACATAGAAAGATGATGACTACCACAGAACAGGAAGGGAAAGAGCAGAATTGGCATCAGCAGCAGCAGACACCAGAGTTACAGAACTAGATAGGTAGGCCTGACAGTACATAAACCTCAAAAATACACCTCCAGGGGAGGAGGAGGGCAAAACTTGCCTAGAGCCCCTTTGTCACAGCGGCCAGCAATTCTCCTGGACCACAATGCATGTTACCATATGCACACCCTGAAACATGGGTAACTGAGAACACTTCTACTAAGATTAGTACACTGGTCAAACATTATGTTGGAGACTACAGCATAAACATGTGGGCGTATTATGATTATGTGTTAAATGTGTTAAACATGGCGGAGGCATTATGTAGTTTGCAAACAAACAGCTGTTTAGACAGCACATCATGAATAGAACTAGTTAGAACACTATGCAATTACCAGAAGTAATGTATCGAAGTGTAATACGCTTTTTCGTTCCCATTGGGAAAAAGCAACTGTTATTCATAGATTTGGCATGTTTAACAAGTCCAAATATAGGAAAATTGAGATACTCCAGATTCATTTAATTTGGGAGGGATAACAAATTCAGATGGGACTGGAATATTGTTGGATTTGAGAATGGTGATTCTGCATGGCAAACACTAGAAACAGAGGAGCCCACATTTTATATATATATAAATGAAGAGCTGTGCTAGATTTCTAATAGAGAGTGAGCAGGGGCCACATTACATTATGCATGATCCCTTATGCTTAAACACCCCTCAAAATAATATGAGATTCTATTCACATTTTACTTAAAAAAAAATCATATAGCAAATTAGTTGCTATTGAATGAATTTAATAACAAATTATTTGAGGGCCGGACATGACCTTAAGGTTTAAGTTCGGCTAGCCCTGCTTTGATAGATTGAACGCACATACATTTTTTTCCATTTCCACACATCAATAATAAAAAAATAAAGATATTATATTTTCACTTCCTCTGTCTAACAAAAAATGTAATTTTCCAAGATGGAAAAATGAATTAATAAGTGAATGCATGATATAAATTAAGCACATTGTAAGGAAAAAAAACATTAATGGTTCCTACACATAGCCTACACAGCATCATAATCCACAGGTTCCACGTGCTAATAGGTTTTTGTTTAGACATTTTTAAATAACATTTTTCACACCTAAGGATAAAATAATTTTACTTTAAAATACACAGTGACTAACTACAGTAATCTCACTGTACCCCCCCCCCCCCCATGATAAAGCAGACTGAATATCAAAACACAAAGAGCAACAATGGAGTCAATTCCAATCTAGTCAATCATGTTTTTGGTCTGTTTGTCAGCTACCAATATGCCTTTTTTGACAATGGAATGACCACAATGTAAACAATGACACCATTCTCGTATTTCAAAAATATTGGATTGGATATCAGAAAAGTCACCTTTACGATGCACGGACAACATCAACGTCAGTGAACACAATCCACCCGACCATAAGTTATTGTCTAAATATCAGCAACAAAATTGACACATCAAATTCAACAGCAAAGGCACTTTTCACAGAACACCAATAACACACACTGATAAAAGATATTGGCCACCGGTCTCTACATGGTTAAACCTGAAAAACAAGCAAAGGCCCTTTTTGATGGCACTTGAAACGCACCAAATAAAAAAGATACTGAACATGTCATCATTTAAATGTCATAACATGAACAAAACATATAAACAATATATCAACAGTTACAACATGCAGAGAGAGGAGACAGGAGGAGAGAATGTTGGATCAGCAGAATGAGGAAGAGTGGTCAGGTCAGTTGGGGACAGCAGCTGGGCAGCATGAAGAGTTGTATTTTTTATGTAACTAAAGAATCAAATATGGCTTTCAATGATTGGGAGTCATTATCGTTCATAAATGGTGCTATTGTGGGGAAATGGAGATGGAATATCATAAGAGTTACTAACTTGGCTGGGTTCAATTTAGCAATATTGTGATCGTTCTGATTTAAAAAAAAATGATCAATTTGTTTATGTTTATATTGATTGAGGAAATTATAATCAAGGAAATGTTATATTTAATAAATGATACCAATACTAATAGATAATGGAATAATTTATGAAGTCTATACCACAGAGCAGCAACACATGCTTACAAGTAGTTAAACAAGAATATAAAGAAATAGTTGCCATTCATCTAGAATTCACCTGGACTATACTGGAATCATTTGGTGTATTTAGTACTATGTGTTATTCTCTCAATATTCTAGGGGGGGGGATACAGCCTGTATCAAGTGTGTGGAAGAGATAAGGCAACAGGAGTTGCTACACAAAATTCTGCAATTCGGAGGCGTGACATGTAGAAATAGATACAGACACACAGAAGACTTGCCATTCAGAGGAGAAAGATTGCACCCAGTGCTGCAAGTGCTGCTTTGTTATGTGTGCTGCTGAATTTGGAAAGTGTGGACTACATGAACGTTCACACCCAAACCACACCCCCTGTCCTTAGGTTTGACTTAGAATCCTTTGCAATTAATCTTTGATTTTTGATAATTTGGCTACTTTGATTGCTTTTTTGCATGCTTTGTTACATCCCTTACGTAGTATATGCCCTACATTTTTCCTAATTTCTCTTAACACATTTGTATTTAACCACATTGGCTTGGAATTATTTATTTTACTTTTATAATTAAATACTATTTGTTGACTGTATATTTGTTGAACACATTTTTAAATGTTATATATTTATTCTCTGTGTTTTTATTTGAGAATACTTTGTCCCAATTTATGCTGTTTAACGATTTCCTTAAATCATTGAATTTTTCTTTCCTAAAATTAAAAGTCTTGGTTGGACCCTTATAACACTGCTTATGTGAAGTGACTTCAAATGTGACTATGTTATGATCACTGATATCCAAATGTTCTTTGACTTCTATGTTTGATATTATTGTTATATTGTTTGATAGCACTAGATCCAATATTGTTTTGTTCCCTAGTACCTCTATTGTGACATGAAGTTATCTTTGAGACCATTTAAAAATCTATCTCCCTTAGCTGCATTGCTAGTTTGATTGGCCCAGTTTATTTTGGGGTAGTTAAAATCTCCCATAATAACAGCACTGTTATTATTAGAATCATCTCCTATTGCATTAGTAGTTGAGTTTCCTCCATGTTAGTAATAACATTTTTTTTAAAAAAAAATTTAAAGTGAAAGAAACCCTCCTGAAAATAAGTGAAAATTTTCATTACTGCCGCTGGTACCCGTTTTCCACAACTTGAAAATTCATTGACATTCACACAAATATAGAGCCACATATTTTCTCTGCATTTCTTTTTTAATGAGTGTGATAAAAGCAAACATATTATTTTCAAACCTACTTTGGTTTTGCCGCATAAAGAAACATATGAACTGCTGGAGCTGGAATAAGCCAGAAAGGACAGAGAGACTAGAAAGGGTTTTAAAAAAATATTTCAAAATACATTTTTGCCTTGATAAATTTCTTGTATAACATTTCTTGGTGCTTCGTCATTTATTCTTTCTATCTAGTTAGCTATCTTCCTTCTCCACTCACCACACTGGAACATCTACATTTTAGAAGAAGCCATGGAGGCCTATTTAACAACGGTCTGTTGGACCTGATCCGACAGTGCGGATCAGGCCTGACAGACCTCGCTGAATGCGGAGAGCAATACTCTCTCCATATTCAGCATTGCACCAGCAGCTCTTGTGAGCTGCTGGTGTAACGCCGCCCCTTGCAGATTCGCGGCCAATCGGCTGCCAGCAGGGGGTGTCAATCAACCCAATCGTAATTGATCGGGTTGAATTGTGGGATATCTGTCTGCCTCCTCAGAGCAGGCAGACAGGTTATGGCGAGTCTGAAGGCTCGCCAGAAACACGGGGCGTCAAGCTCCATACGGAGCTTGATAGATATGCCCCATGGTGTTAGGTCAAACTATAAAATCATCTTCATGCAATGATTATTCTGGATTACTATTGGGGTGCACATGGCAGCCCCCTAAGTGATCCAGACATTTAAGCCACATTTTGAAAATCAATAATGTCTGTTCTACTATCTAAATATATAATATATATATATATATATATATATATATATATATATAAGTGTGTGTGTGTTCAATCCTATTTCAAGTTTGTAATTTTGTTTACTTGGTTTTGTTTTGAAGCTGAATCCTTGTCTTTTCAGGTGTCTATAATTTGGATCTACTTTGAAAATTTCTGCTTTTTACTAAAGGAGTTAAAGCAATGTGATTTACAGTCCTTATAGAAAGGGGATTTAACACATAGTTAAAGGGACACTGAACCCAGATTTTGTCTTTCGTGATTCAGATAGAGCATGCAATTTTAAGCAACTTTCTAATTTACTTCTATTATTAATTTTTCTTCGTTCTCTTATTTGAAAAAGAAGGCATCTAAGCTTTTTTTATTAGTTCAGAACTCCGGACAGCACTTTTTCAATGGTGGATTAATTTATCCACCAATCAGCAAGAACAACCCAGGTTGTTCACAAAAAATGGGCCGGCATCTAAACTTACATTCTTGCATTTCAAATAAAGATACCAAGAGAATGAAGAAAATTTGTAAATAGGAGTAAATTAGAAAGTTGATTAAAATGTCATGTTCTATCTGAATCACGAAAGAAAAAATTTGGGTTCAGTGTCCCTTTAACACAAGTTCTGGAGCAACAATTCCTGCCGATCCTGAGCTGAACACAGTCATTGACTGGCAGTTATACAAGTATGTTGCCTCTGATTGGTTCAGCAGCTGTGTTTTTCTCTAGACTAGTGCATTGCCTACCCAGAGCTGATTTTAATTTTTAATTATGTGTTTAATACTTTTGCAGAGGCATACACAAGCAATAAGGCAATAAGGAATTGCTCTAATGCCTCATGGCATTTTTATTGTACTTTTATGTCCCTTTAAGAAATAATGTGATAGAAAAAACAACAACATTAAAGGGACAGTCTACACCAGAATTTTTATTGTTTTAAAAGATAGATAATCCCTTTATTACCCATTTCTCAGTTTTGCATAACCAACACAGTTATATTTATATACTTTTAACCTCTGTGATTATCTTGTATCTAAGCCTCTGCAAACTGCCCCTTTTTTCAGTTCTTTTGACAGACTTGCAGTCTAGCCAATCAGTGCCTGCTCCCAGATAACTTCTCGTGCATGAGTACAGTGTTATCTATATGAAATACGTGAACTAACACCCTCTAGTGGTGAAAAACTGTTAAAATGCAATCTGAAAGAGGTGGGCTTCAAGGTCTAAGAAATTAGCATATGAACCTCCTAGGTTAAGCTTTCAACTAAGAATGCCAAGAGAACAAAGCAAAATTGGTGATAAAAGTAAATTGGAAAATTGTTTAAAATTACATGCTCTATCTGAATCATGAAAGTTTATTTTGGCCTAGACTGTCCCTTTAAAACCCACAGACAAGGAAAACCTTAAAGTAAAGGGATAGTATACACCAATTTTCATTTAACTGTATGTTAATAGTCACTACTATAAAGAATAATATGTACAGATATTGATCTAAAAATCCAGTATAAAACCTTTTAAAAACTTACCTAGAAGCTCCCAATTTAGCACAGCTGATAATGTTAGGTTGGGACAACCACTGAAAGGGGCTGAGAGCAGACCCTCCCCACTCCCTCCCCCTTTATCCGAATATTAAAAGACCCATTTTACAAACAGAAGCAGTCTGATGTCTTTATACATCAGTATAAATCTGAAACGCTGGGGCTCAGTTAGGAGTCTGAAAATCAGCATAATGTTAATTAAAAAGAAAAATCTAGTGTACAATGTCCCTTTAAGTAATGCTTTGATATATTGATAGATTAGCATTACAAAGTACAATGTGAAAATAACTTTTGCTCAATAATTCTCAAAGTACACAGTCTGTGAATTATGTATTATTTGCTTTTTTGAGAACAGCATTATATCAGAAGAACAAAGATTTTAACAGCATCAGTGAATCATATTTCTTAGTAGACGGCTTTAAAGATCAGGCCATGTTCAATGTTACAGAACACTTCCTGAAGAAAATGGAAAAAACTAAATGCCCAAATTATTCCAGTTTAACCACATGTTCATGGTTTTTGTAGATGTTTGTTTTCTTTCATGATTAATACTTTTTATATTTTGTTCAGACACCATGACAATTATTGTATATTAAGAAGAACTAAAAAAAAGTACTTAGTACAGCACTCTTGCCTCAAAACCTTTTAATGAAAAAATGAGGATGGCTACATTTAAGATATACTCCCTTACCGGTAGAGATCAACACACAAAAACAATGGATATAAGTATCTAAAGATTTTTATTACAGCAAGGTAAGAGGAAAAAACAAATAAATCCTTAAACATATAATGCAGTGTAATAAGTGTTAGTATAACAGAATCAAAAAACAATCCATATATAAAAGTAAATATAAAGTGAACTTCTATCTGTAAAACATTCTGCTGTTGGCTCCCTGAATATCTGCTTACTACTACCACACAAACAACATACTTATATGGCTCTACAATGGCTCTAACACGGCTCTAAAAGAAACAGTAATGTTTCATACTGGGAATTTGTTTCTTGCGGAAAAAAATGCCAAAGAGGTTTAACAAAGGTAATTCAAGGTACTAGTTACCTGCTCTTTCAAAAACCATAAGATATCGCTTGAGGTCTGGCCAAGTCAGGTGTTAGTGTTCCAGAATCCCTCCGGCTGCTCAGCTGTTCTGTCCAGTGGTATTTTACTGCCAGCTTTACAACATAAGTAGCAGAGCTCTGCCTGTCACTTGATTCCCCTTGCGTACGGATGTTAAGTTAAGGTTTAAAACATCTAGACCCAGTAGACGTCTGATCCAAAGGGGTTATCCACACAAGATTATTAAGAAAGCATATGGCGGGGTTACAAAACTCAATAGAGTAGACATTTTGAAAGATAAACCTAAAAAGACAGGAACTAATGTAGGAGCAACATTCGTCACTGACTATAGTTCCCAATTTGAAGAGGTGTGTAATATCGTGAGACATCATTTTAATATGCTTATTGCAGATGATAGACTTGTAAAATGTGTACAGGAAGGGCTAAGATGTTCCTATTGAAGGAATCGCACCCTTGGTAACATACTGTCTCCAACTGCGTTGAAAAAAACTATTACCCAGGCGAGTGCATGGCTGACAAGGGATCATTTAGGTGTAGCAGCTCCAGATGTGCGACTACTTAATTATTTCTGATCACTTTGGATCATCAGTGACAGGAAAATCTTATGAAGTGAATTTCTGTCTAAATTGCACATCGGTATATGTGATATATTGTATCACATGTACACGGTGTGGAAAACAGTATGTTGGACTCACAACAAGAGACTTTTGCCAAGATACATAAACAAGATTTATCCTGTTTTTCATGGCAACCCATCGATATGATTCCACGGCCCCGGAGAGGGGGCGACAGGGAGACCATACACTGGAAAAGGGAAATGTTGTGGATCTTTAAGTTGGAAACCAGGGTTCCCCAGGGCCTAAATTCTGAATTCGATCTAATCAATTACTGGGAGTAGAATTCTTTGAAGCCATTTGTTGAACGGATACACAGCATCAGCTCCCTCTATGCTTTATACATACATATTTGTGCTCCTATAATAATCTAACATTATATATATTTATTTCATGTGTTTACCATACAGTACCGGGTCAATATGATCTAAGTACAATTGATATATATATATATATATATATATATATATATATATATATATATATATATATATATATTTTAACTATCATTTATTTTTATGGCATTAAGCTTATTATAATCTTAATATGTGGCTGTTGTCCATAGATTTATACATTCTTGTGGGGATATACACTTGGCCATTCTTTTTTTTTATATATGCATGTGCATGTATCAACTCTTGAGGTACTTTACCTGAGTGTGGCCATGTGTGCTCATATATACAATGTGTAGTTAGAGATTTAATCTTATTTTTACTTAAATGATTTCTTGTTCACCTGAACAGCCGCCCCACACATATGCACATGTGTATACGTGTTTTATATGCTGATGAACCTGTGGGTGTCTGCTGACACTTACTCATGTATACACATGTGTATACAGTGGGGAAAAAAAGAATTTATTTGCATATTATGGTGGAAAATAAGTATTTGGTCACCTACAAACAAGCAAGATTTCTGGCTCTCACAGACCTGTATCTTCTTCTTTAAGAGGCTCCTCTGTCCTCCACTCATTACCTGTATTAATGGCACCTGTTTGAACTTGTTATCAGTATAAAAGACACCTGTCCACAACCTCAAACAGTCACACTCCAAACTCCACTATGGTGAAGACCAAAGAGCTGTCGAAGGACACCAGAAACAAAATTGTAGACCTGCACCAGGCTGGGAAGACTGAATCTGCAATAGACAAGCAGCTTGGTGTGAAGAAATCAACTGTGGGAGCAATAATTAGAAAATGAAAGACATACAACACCACTGGTAATCTCCCTTGATCTGAAGCTCCACACAAGATCTCACCCTGTGGGGTCAAAATGATCACAAGAACGGTGAGAAAACATCCCAGAACCACACGGGGGGAACCTAGTGAATGACCTGCATAGAGCTGGGACCAACGTAACAAAGGCTACCATCAGTAGCACACTACGCCGCCAGGGACTCAGATCCTGCAGTGCCAGACGTGTCCCCCTGCTTAAGCCAGTACATGTCCGGGCCCGTCTGAAGTATGCTAGAGAGCATTTGGATGATCCAGAAGCGGATTGGGAGAATGTCATATGGTCAGATGAAACCAAAGTAGAACTGTTTGTTCGAAACACAACTCGTCATGTTTGGAGGAGAGAGAATGCTGAGTTGCAACCAAAGAACACCATAGCTACTGTGAAGCATGGGCGTGGCAACATCATGCTTTGCGGCTGTTTCTCTGCAAAGGGAACATGATGACTGATCCATGTACATGAAAGAATGAATGGGGCCATGTATCCTGAGATTTTGAGTGCAATGCTCCTTCCTGGCTGGGTCTTTCAGCATGACCATGATCCCAAACACACCGCCCGAGCAACAAAGGAGTGGCTTTGTAAGAAGCATTTCAAGGTTCTGGAGTGGCCTAGCCAGTCTCCAGATCTCAACCCCATAGAAAACCTTTGGAGGTAGTTGAAAGTCTGTGTTGCCCAGTGAAAGCCCCAAAACATCACTGCTCTAGAGGAGATCTGCATGCAGGAATGGGCCAACATAACAGCAACAGTGTGTGACAACCTTGTGAAGACTTACAGAAAACGTTTGACCTCTGTCATTGCCAAAAAAGGATATATAACAAGTATTGAGATGAACTTTTGATATTGACCAAATACTTATTTTCCACCATGATTTGCAAATAAATTCTTTCCAAATCAGACAATGTGATTGTCTGGATTTGTTTCCACATTTTGTCTCTCATAGTTGAGGTTTACCTATGATGAAAATTACAGGCCTCTCTCATCTTCTTAAGTGGGAGAACTTGCACAATTGGTGGCTGACTAAATACTTTTTTGCCCCACTGTATATATATATATATATATATATAGATATACATACATATATTGATTTTTGATGAATAGGGTGGATATAAAATTGTATTCTACTGTTTGGTATATTTACTACCTATATCCTATCTTCAGGCCCACTGTGCTCATTGTATCTATGTTTATATTTATGCATGCTTTGGGCTTCAATCTGCATCGATTGTTTTGTACATTCAGATAGTTACTTTAAGTTTCACCATTTGTTCTGCTCCAGGCATGTAAGAGTTACACCATGCGGACGTGTTTTAATTTTAATGTCCAATTGGTTTTAACCAATGATGTTCATTTAATCAGTGTATAAATCATGCACCTGTGACTGGCAAACCTGTGCTATGACCACGGCATAAGCCTGCCAGCCCAGAGGTGTCCATGCATCTCATATGCTCCTTGTTGCTACTTGAGCTATTAATTTTATGGTATAATCCAATAAAGGCTAGGTTTTATACATATTCTGGATTGCTCTTTATTTTTCTTTTTGGCAAGTATATCTTAAATGTAGCCATCCTCATTTTTTCATTAAAATGTTTTGACACAAGAGTCCTGTACTAAGTACTTTTTTAGTTCTTCTTAATATTTACTATTTTGATATTACTTTAGCATCGGTCCATTAAGGACTTTTTGTCCACCTAAATTAACCAGTGCCCTGGTTATATTATAATTTAATACTATGACAATTATTGCAACTTTTCTTAAATTCAAAGAAATAATATTTTCTGCTGAATCCATCACAATAATTGGATCTTATTGCAAAATAATAGTGTAGCAAAGATGGATTACAATTGAAGTTTCATATTTATTCACATAATTATATTTTTAAACTTATTCTCTTCTTTAAAAAAAAGATTAAACACATAGTTAAAGTGGCACTCCTAATGAGGATTTGGACAGTGATTCAAGCATATACATGTATACCGTCTTCTCATTTAGTTCTCAGTGATAAAAAGTGCTGGAAGGTAATTAAAGGGATCCGTCTCGATGTTGAGAAAGCCAACAAAATTTTCAAAAGGGCTGATAGTACTATTTAAAGTCAGCATCGTCGAGGGGCATTTTACCATACATTTCAGTGGGTGAAGATGCTTCTCTGATACTGTCAATATATAAAGCAACATCCCCACCTACATTGAAGGTGTAATATAAATGATCCCTTTACACAGTACAGGTAGCCCTCAGTTTACGTCGGGGTTAGGTTCCAGAAGGAATGGTTGTAAATCGAAACAATTGTAAATTGAAACCCAGTTTATAATGTAAGTCAATGGGAAGTGAGGGAGTTAGGTTCCAGGCCCCTCTCAAAATTTACACCTAATACATTATTTTTAAAGCTTTGAAATGAATACTTTAAATACTAAACATCATTATAAACCTAACTAAATATTCACACAACAGACTGTATTATCAAACTAAGTATAATAAACAGAATCATTTTTTTACTTGCAGTTCTCTGCATTGTTAGCATGTTAGATAATATCGGGTCTGCAGCTATTCTATGCATTTCAATCCGGACTCATTAATAGGCAGTTAGGCACCCTCACCTCAAGCAGCTGGACAGGAAGATAATAGGGAAGTGACTGCTAGATCTTGTTGCTCAATAGCTCAGGTCTGTTCTGTGTACACAGATTAATTTCATCCTGCTTGTATGCTTGCATATCTTTGCTGCAAAACAAGCGGACAGCTCCACCTACTGGCTATTTTAATTAGTGCACTGCTTTTCAATGCTTTTCATTAGCAGTCACATGACTGAAAAAAAGGTTGTTATTCTGAAACGGCTCAAATTGAACCGTCTTAAACCGAGGGCCACCTGTACTGTATAATAATACAATATTCATGTGTCAGCAGAAACTCAACCCCTGTTCTTACAATACAATGGTGAATTAAACATATCAATAATACACCTAGGGCTGGGGGATTGTGGGTATATAATATATGCATATACATTGTTTAATGTATATGTATTGTATAGTATATTGTTAGAATATGTATGTAAAGGTCTGATTTTAAAAATGTTGTATTGTGTCCTTAGGCCTGTTTTTTTTAACATAATATTGATCGTAATATTCATATTTCCATAAATTCCATTATATTGAAAATGCGATTAATATTCAGACCACTTTTTTTAATATATTGCCAGACTGATGTGCTGCAAGTCTGATAAACCTTAACAGGCAATTTCTTGCCAGTCTCACAATGTTTTGAATGTTGGGGCCTTACTCACCAGCTGCATCCTTGTATATTAATTTATTTAACCACTCTGCAGAGGAACTTGTTTAAAAATAATGAAACAGAGCATTTTATTTTTAAACTAGAATATCCCTTTAAAGTTTTGAGAAATTTGTTCACAATATATATTTTCCTTGTGTAATTAAGTCATATGCTCCACTATCCTCCCATCTGTTGTAGTAAACAGCTTGTGAGTCACTAGGTGACTAGATATAGTAGCACTTCTTTTACTAGTAACCTCGGGGAAGTTAAGAGATACGCATTAAAGAAGCTTTTTTTAACTTAATTACATCTTTTACATGGTGACACATCTAAATGACATCTTACTATTTTATATTCATCTGCTCATTACTCATTTTTATCACTTCTCTCAAGTAGAAAACATGTGACTGGCTTATTTCACAACTGAACCATTTCTAATTCTCGTTCTTTCCTCTCAAAAAGCACCAGATATTCTAATTATAGCCTCATTTTTGCAACCTTAAAATTGAATCCCAAGTGAGATCTCCAACAGAGGGTACATAATATTGTACAAGCATTATGGATGTATTCTCCAGTATTGAAATAAGATATACTACTGCGTGTGATGCATTTCCTCTGTTGAAAACATATGGTAATTTAATTTTGAAGACTTTCAGTGAAGCTAAAGTATTTCAACACCATCTATAATCTGGTTTTTGATAATGATCCCAGTAGGCTGTTAGGGATTAAATTGGATTTTTTTTTTTCAATGTGATAGCTTCTCAAAATTATAGTTACGTCAGCTGATACATTTTCAGAGCTTCACTTATCTGATAAAAATAATGAAAAATGGTTTTACACCTACAGTATTATTACTAGAATGCAATTATAATTGCAATACTTAAAGTCATAATATCTACTGGACTTTTACAGCTTGTTTCTATTTTTCTGGCGCCATAACAAATCAAATCATCATTTGTTTTGTCCAGACTGACTAGAAATGGTTTCACATGTCAGCAGATGAGAATTTTGTATTTTTATATGCATACAGATAGATAGCTAGATAGATAGATAGATAGATAGATAGATAGATAGACACATAAAACACAGAAATGAACAGCACATCCCATGACCTTGCAATGCTCACAGCCCTGGGTGCTGCACAGCTTTCAGGAACTCAGGCAGTTAACTCCAGCCAAGCCTGGGTGCAAAAGTACAAAACAAAATTATTAACATAACACATAGAAAGTCTGGCACTCTCATGCAAGCAGATAGCTAAATTAGAAGCAAAATGGAAGAGTTAGTCACAGCATTTGGCCAAATGATGATAGGCCCAGGACCATGTCAAGTTCTCTCCCTGCCTGGGTCCCTAACCTACAGTCACACAATGCATGCCTTCAACCAAACACACTGAGATACAAAGAAGGGTGACACAGGCCCTTTGTAATTTCCATAGACAGATAAAAAACACAGAAAAGGACTGCGTTTTCAAACCAGACATGCTACATCCCATAACCCTGCAATGCTCACAGCCTTGATTGGTCGCCAGCACTCACAGAAAGCTGCACAGCTTTCAGGAACTCAGGCAGCTAACCCCAGTCAAGCATGGATGCAAAACCCATTGGGAAAATGACAAAACAATATTATTAACACTACATAGAAAGTCTGGCACTTTCATTCATGAAAATTGACATTTCAGCCGTTTTTTTAAATATACTTACCTTTTCCTCTTGAAGCCGCTCCAGTGTTTCACCAGCCCATCGCAAGCCTCTTCATACGTCAGCAATGACGATTCCGGCATCCTCCAATCACAGCTTCCCCGCCGGGGTAATCATTGCCTGAGGCAATGCCGTGATTGGAGGAAGCCGGTTTCGTCATTGCTGGGTAAGTAAACCAGGAAGAAGCAGGCGGGGCATCGTTTCAGAACGGCGATCCGGCATTTCAGAAGAACAAGGTAAGTACTGTATTTTTAAAATACGGTGCTATGTCAATTTTCATGAATGAAAGTGCCCCTGTTTTTAATAGTTTTTTTAAAAACCGGGCACTTTCACATGAAAATTGACCTTTACTTTAAAAGTAAAATGGAAGAGTTAGTATATATATATATATATATATATATATATATATATATATATATATATATATATATTTATATATTAATGTTGGTATCAACAACAACAGCACAGTTGCAAGTCAACATGCAATAGTTTTCAGAATATTTGTTTGCTGCACTATTCGGTTTTCGTTTTGTTAAAAAAGAAACGAATGCTGAATATTCTGTAGTATTTTTAGGTTTTTCATTGCAGGCTTATACTTACCTATAGGGCACGGGGGGAGCCGCAATAATCCTGACCCTTCTGCACAGACTCCAGGGCAACGCTAACAGGAGACTTAGTGCAGTGGATCCCACACTATGCATCCTATTAGCAGGGCCCTAGAGTCTGTAAAGAATTGTGAAGATTAGCATGGCTACCCAGACAGATCTTTTATTAGATATGCTGCCTAGGCCCAAGTCAGTTTCTAAGGGGCCAATTTATGAAAGTGCGAATGGACATGATACGATGTCCACCGCACATCGATAAATGCCTAAAGCATACACTGTTGGCATTAAAAATTGCACAAGCAGTTCTTGTGAACAGTCCACACCACCTGCCACTAGCAGGTGGTGTCAATCAACCCGATCATATAGGATCGGACAGATTGATGTCCGCAGCCTCAGAGCAGGTGGACAAGTTATGGAGCAGTAGTCTTTAGACCCTTGCTTTATAACTGCTGTTTCCGGCGAGCCTGAAGGCTTGCACGGAAACAGGGGCATTAAGCTCCATTCGGCCCCTAAATCTATGCAACCGAGAGCTATGTGGGTGGACTGTCACCTGCTCCTGCTTCCTGTTACCTAACACTCACTCGCCTGTCAGCCTTTCTTATTTGAACTGCTCCGCCCCTGAATGCTGCATGCAGTGCTATTGGTTTACACAGAGATAGCAAAGGATAGATGATTCCACTCTGCTGGGGTATAGTATAGGGATTATCCCTAGATCAATCCCATAATTTGCTTCAAGCAATAGTGTAATTAAAAAATATTCTAGCATTTAAGTGCATTTTATTATTGCTCCCCAAATCCCTCCCTCCAATTCGGGTTCATATGTTTTAGGCTATCTCTTTATTGTGCTTTGTTCAGTAAAAGCTTTTAAGCTTTTATTTTTTTTTATAGGCATCATTACGTTCTTATGCTTTTTGTATGCACACTCATCACAGTTTTACACAGTCAGGCAAGATCTGCATACTAATACTGCACAATATGTTAAAAAGCTGTCAGTTTTTTCTTTCTCTCTGATCTTCAAAATTGATGCATTTTTAAAAGAAAAGATCTGTGCAGAAGAATCCAACTTCATTTAGCCAGCTCAAAATAAACAGATGTGAAGCAATCTGTAGAATAACATTTAAACACCTCTATAAACAGGTTATTGATTGTGTTTCTACTAGGGTCGCCAATGTCCAGTATTCAACCAGTCTAGTATTTTATACTATGTAATTGTCTCACTGTGCAATTTATATAGGGGTATGTTGGTAATGTGTAATTGGCAACATATCTTATTGCTCTGTACTTGAGAATTAATAAAAGTTATAATAGTTTTGAGTGCTGTAACCCGGTTTGTTTGTGGGCGCAATATCATCCACTGTGCTCTTTTCTTTTTTGTGCTTGAAGACATTTTAAAGGTACACATGTTTTAATTATTTTAGACAAACATGGATCTATGAGCCCTAACAACATAACTGATCATCAGAACTATAGAGGGGGTTGTGACCTCTTATTTAAAAGACCCCATTAGGCATTTTCTGGTCATTCTTTCGTACCATAGACTTGTAATATAAGAGTGTGCACTATTCTTAGCACAGCCCTGAGATATTGATAGAACATGCTGCATTCTCAATAGTTGTTAATTTATTCTGGGACACAACTAATTATTTTTACCAAGAAATGCAATATCAGATTTATAAATGGTGTAAACCATTTTGACATGCAGTTTTTTAAATGTATTACATGCCTCCCTACATTTGTGGCTAGGTTTTAGGTACTTAGGAATTTGAGGGAGAATGTTGCTGTTTTGTGGGTGGGGCAGTGTCAGTAGGGTGCAGGGTCAAGGGTTGATAGTGGGTGGGATCATAGACATGTCTTGGCTGTCAGTGGGCATGTCTGGGAAGTTTGTCAGTGTGGTCTATTGATGGGGCTAAGGTTAATTCTACAAATAAGAATTCATGGCTATCTCAGAGGGACCGCAGTACAGAGCTCAGAATTAAGGGCTGTCCCTCTCAAATAGGGACATTTGTGAGGTCTTGTAATAAACTAAACTAGTTGTGTGTAAGATCCATGAAGAAAAATCCACCTAACTAGGCAAACATTGTTGTTTGTTTTTTCCCAGTTGTAACGGGCCAAGTAACAGAACATTCCTAATTCTATTTTAGTTTGTTTTATGTTATATATTCATTTTTTATATTGTTTCTATTTACGTTATATCTTTTGATGCATTAATTGAATTTGTTTTTATCTTTCTTAGTTTAAATTCATATTGCATATAATATGAATCACTTCTAAATGTACCTATAAATGATAGGAAGCTATATAACATTGCCTTGTCTTTCACAAAATATCGTGATGTTTGTATACGCTAGCTTATTTACCTTCAGGCAAACTGAATGATCAACAATGTGATTGGATAATTCAATATGCTCTGCCATTGGTCACCTTTGTTAATTTATACGGCCTCATGTCTAAGTCAAGTCAGTCTCTGATGAAGCGCATGTGCGCATACGTGAAATGCATCAGGCCTTTCTGTGTATGACATCTACATTTGGCACGGCCTAATAAATCTCCTAAAGAAGTACCTCCTCAGTTCCAGCTCCTTTCTTTTGTATATCCTTCATACTGTGTTGTTGGAAGTACCGCCTTATTGCTGGACTGATACTGACCACCTACATTGCCACGGAGACAACACATGTACATCATGTCCCCCCCTGCTTCTCAGCTGTGTCCTATTGGAGCCTGCCCTTTTTGGTGACGTACCAGGAAGCCTCCCAGCCAGCTGGTGGGTTATGCCCACCCTGTCGACAGAGTGCATCCTGAGCAGATAGATCATCGGAGTGGCGACAGGAGGGTTCACTCACCCGACTGGATTACACTTATCGCTTGGACATCCTTCACCGCCTCCTTACACAAGGCTGGCAGAGAAACTGCTCCCCTCAGATGAGACTTTTCTACTGGATTGATCACAGCAGGGTAATTTCATCTAACCACTGCTACAACCAGCATTCACCCTGATCTCCCCACTTATAAAAGCGCTACAGCTGAGGTACGTAGCTATTTCTACCATAGGGGGGCAAGACTAACTTGAGGACTATCCTCTATGAGGCATCTGTCAGTTTTTTTTTCCTGTTTTGTTTGCCATGTGCTGCTGGCAGCCATTTTACTCACCTCTCTTGCTGACTATGGTGCATTGTGGGGGATGCTGCTCATTTCCTGCACTTCCTTTTATGGCCAGACTGGTGTGCATCATCTTTACGAGACAGGATGCAGTCTCAGAATTGTGATGTCATCACTTTTTATTTAAAGGGCCTCTGTTCAGTATGCTTTGCCTTTGTGTTGCCTCAGACCTGTTTGTGAGAGTTCCTGTGTATTTCCTGGCTGTCTGACATCCTTCCTGTTTCCTGATCCCTGGCTTGTTCCTGAATCTGCTGTTCTCCTTGTTCCTGATTCCGGCTCGTCTGTCTATTCGCTTTGGCTCCTGACTCGGCTCGTCTGACTACCAGCTCTGGTTTTGACTCCTGGCTTGTTATTTGACTTGTGGACTTTTTTGTTATTAATAAGGGTGGGATTTCTCATCTCGTTACTCGCTGACACAGCTCTTGCCTGGGCTAATCCCTTGTGGGAAACTAATAAACCTGTGATTTCAAATTACCCTGAATTTGTGGCCTCCTTTCGAAGGGTATTTGATGTTCTGGCTCGCTCCTCCTCTGCTGCTAAACGACTCATGTCCATTCAGCAAGGTACAAGATCTGTTGCTCAGTATGCTATTGAGTTCCGTACACTTGCCGCAGAGGTTGGTTGGAACAATAAAGCTATTGTTGCCGCCTTCTTTCATGGGCTCTCTGATGCGATTAAAGACGAAGTTGCTGCCAGAGATTTACCAGAGGATCTCGAGGCATTGGTGTCTTTTTTGATCCTAATTGACATCAGACTCAGAGAGAGGCCCTCTTTCAAGAAGTGCTTGTGGAAGTCTCCTGTTCCATTGTCTCCTATGTGTTCATTCCCACCCATGCCTCCCTCTCCTCCCATGCCTCCTGGTCCCGAGTCACCAGGTACTGCTGAGCCGATGCAGTTGGGATTGACACGTCTCTCCATGGCAGAGAGGGCCTTTAGGAGGACGGAGGGGCTCTGCCTCTATTGTGGGTTACAGGGCCACCTTTTGAAGTCTTGTCCTACGCGGCCGGGAAGCGCTCACATCTAAGGTCCTGTCGGGGGCAGACCTTGGGTGGTTTATCCTCGTCCCCGGAACCGCTTAAGGAGAAACCTTTGGTCATGGCTGTCCTTTCCTGGGTGGACTCCTCCATAGTCACCCAGGCTCTTGTTGACTCCGGTGCTGCAGGCTATTTCATTGACAGTGCTTTTGTATCAAAGCACTCCATTCCTGTTTTGCCTCAGTCTGTTCCGCTTGCTATTGAGGCCATTAATGGCAGGCCCCTTCAGCCCGCACTCGTTACTCACAAAACTGCTCTGTTGTCCATGGCTGTTGGGGCTCTCCATTTTGAAACCCTCCAGTTGTGGAGGGTGCATTGTGGAGGGTGCTGCTCATGACCTGCACTTCCTTTTATGGCCAGACTGGTGTGCATCATCTGTGTGAGACAGGATGCAGTCTCAGAATTGTGATGTCATCACTTTTTATTTAAAGGGCCTCTGTTCAGTATGCTTTGCCTTTGCATTGTATCAGACCTGTTTGTGAGAGTTCCTGTGTATTTCCTGGCTGTTTGACGTCCTTCCTGGTACCTGATCCCTGGCTTGTTCCTGACTCTGCTGTTCTCCTTGTTCCTGATTCTGGCTCGTCTGACTATTCGCTTTGGCTCCTGACTCGGCTCGTCTGACTACCAGCTCTGGTTTTGACTCCTGGCTTGTTATTTTAACTTGTGGACTTTTTATGTTATTAATAAAGGTGTGATTATTTTTTCACTTCTCGTCTCAGTCTGATTCCTGGCACCCTGACAGCATCTCATCAAACTTTGTACAGACCTTATTACATGAACTAAACTGTGTCTCCCTAAACCAAACATTGGAAGGACTTCTGATCTGTACCATCTTACTACTATACAATGGACTCCTGTGTTAATTTTTTTACTAACCTAGAAAAATTGAGATTTAAGGGGACTAAGATGTGGTGGATATTGAATTCCTGGAGTTATATATTGCAGATAATAATGTACCCAGGGGATTATGGATGAAGAAATATCCCTACTTTGCTTTAGATATCCCAGACTTGATGGATGAATGGAATACTAATCTCACTAACTGCTCCATCATTTTGATGAAGCAACTACTGAGACATAAGAAGCAGGAGAGGGATATTATTCTTACAGACATAAATAAGATTGTTGACTCACTGAAACCGTTTGAGTCAACACAAAAATATACTGACTACAATAAACAGCTAGAGAAGACTATCAATTAATTAGACATAACTATCTGACAGAAAAGTACAAAAGTATCACAGGGATTCTAAGATCTATGATTTAGATATGGGGCAATTTATCAAGCTGAGTGGACAGGGGCGTACATACGTGCCCCTGTCCTCCACAGCTCGCCTCTGGCGGGCTGAATTCCCCATGCGTAATACAGCATTGCACACGAGCGCTATTTTGCGCTTGCGTGCAATCCCGTCCCCTGCCCGTGCACATGCGTCAGGCCATTCTGTGTATGACCTCTACATTTGGCACAGTCTAATAAACCTCTTAAAGAAGTAACTCATAAGTTCCAGCTCCTTTCTTTTGTATATACTATCCAACTATACTATCCAACTAGAAACAAAACCAGTTGTGTGTAACATCCATGAAGAATAATCCACCTAACTAGCCAAACATTGCTGTTTGTTTTTTTCTAGTTGTAACGTGCCAAGTTACAGAACATTTGCTTTTTCACAGAAAAGTGTTTTCTGTGAAATTACAGGTTGCTAATCCTAGACTGCACTGACAAGAGCTACAAAAGGTTACTGAAAGAAAATAAATTATACTACAGCTCTAATAAATACGTAATGCTTTTTATAAGGGCATCGTTTAATCATCTGGTTTTCTTTATTTTTATGTCCTGCTGTGATATACAAAATAAAAAGGAACAAAAAGAACCTATGCCACCATTATCATAGAAAAAAAGGGTTATCTGGGTTAAACTTGATGCTGATATTCCTAAAATCATACAGAATGTCAATGTCAATTCCAGTATGTTACCATATGAATTAATTAAGATTTAGGGCCAGATTACAAGTGGTGCGCTAATGCTAGTTTAGGACGCGATAAGTAGTATCGTTGTACTGAGTTAATATTAGCGTGCAACTTGATATTAAAAGTCTAATTATTGTTTATTGTTTACTTATTATCACTATATAGCAATATGTTAATATGTTGTGAACTTGTGACTATTCGTTAAGATACAAATTTTCTGCATGTTCTGCTTTTTTTAGGGTCAAATATTAATTTGTTGTGACTATTTTTTAATATGTCCAAATTAAATAATATATGTATATGTATATAGAGTAATAGTTTTAAATTCTTTGTATCATACTTGCTGTGCGGATATGTAGCAAGTTGGGCTAATTTTTAGACTACATGAATATTTAGTTGCTCTATATATCGTATAGAATCTTAATTATTTATTGGGATTATAGATACACTATATATATATATATGAACAAAGGTAGATGCACTCTCAGGTCTTCCACGATTTACTTTATTGTAACGTTTTCGGGGTTCACAACCCCGAAAACGTTACAATAAAGTAAATCGTGGAAGACCTGAGAGTGCATCTACCTTTGTTCATATATGCTATTTATATTTGCACCCAGGCTGTTGTCTCTTGGTGGGCTGACCTGGAAACTGCTTGGATATATATATATATATATATATATATATATATATATATATTGACCATGTTGTTATTGCTATATATTGACCATGTTGTTATTGCTCACTTATTATCACCATATAGCAATATGTTTATGTGCTGTCCGCTGTATAGCTGTGCGAATAGGTAGGGATGTAGGGGTTAATTTCAGTTACTTATTATTACCCTTTGTTTCCATACTCTGTATTTAACTTTGTGCCAAAGTAGCAATCACTGTTCTTTTAAGAATTGAAGCACTCCTTATATGCTGGTAATTAATACATTTATGTTTCCTGTGCTCTCCCAATTTCTTATAATCTTGTTATGTGTATATCAGGAGTTAAATTCTTGAGCCATTTTGGTTTTAACCTAGCAGGTAGTCTCTTAGCCTTTATATTGTGTACACAGATGCACCTTGTTATGTCTATGATTACGGTCCTGGTGACCGAAACCGGTCAGTCGTTGTTGCATGGCCATGGATTTTATTATCCTATTCCTGTTGTTTTAAACTATTTGTTTAATAAAGTATTTACGTTCTAACTACTCCCAACAAGAGGCTCTGCTGGACTTGTTTTCAATAAGTCCATGGTCAATCAGATTTACAAGAAAAGGTTTAGCGTGTCCGATATTGCTCTAGCGCACCCATTACTTTCAATGGATATTGCGACCATGCTAAATAGCACTGATATTGTAAGTGGAAAGTTATGGGTTGCGAAAGCCCATATTAGCACAACCTGAGACCTGAAGTAAAGTGAAGAAGTTAAAAAATGTTTTTCACAAAACACATCTAAAATATATTAAAATAAAGTATTAAACTCATATACTGTATGTGTATATATATATATATATATATATATATATATATATATATTTATAGTTATTTTTTTAAATAAAAAAGATAACATTGATATTGATAAAAAATATTTTAAAAGGGCTAAAAATACTTGTGGTATATGGAAAAGCTTTTGACTAGGAAGGGCTCAAAAGTATATCTATATATGTCTAAATAAATATGTATGTGTGTATGTAAACATGTACAGTATATATGTATACGCATATGTATTTATATGTGTAAATATATACTATTATGAGCCCTTTCCAATCAAATACCTTACAGCTAGATTACGAGTTTTGGGTTATGAGTGAAAAAGCATTTTTATGCTTCATAACGCTGCTTTTTCCCTAACGCCGGTATTACAAGTCTTGTTGGTATAGGTGTACCGCACACCTTTTTGGCCGCCACTCAATGTCAGTACCGCACTTTTTAAAAAGTAATTTTTCAATGGGACTTCCATAGCACCGGTATTACGGGTTTCCCTGGGAGGTCAAAAAGTGAACGGTACACTCTATAACCACAAGATCCGTACCGCCATCTAAAGTCAGTAGTTATGAGTTTTACGTTACAAAGCTGTAGCATAAAACTCATAACTAAAGTGTTAAAAAGTACACTAACACCCATAAACTACCTATTAACCCCTAAACCGAGGCCCTCCCGCATCGCAAACACTATAATAAATTAATTAACCCCTAATCTGCTGCTCCCGGACATCGCCGCCACTATTACAATTAATTAACCCCTATTCGCCGCTCCCCAACATCATCGCCACTATAATAAACCTATTAACCCCTGAACCACCGTGCTCCTGCATCGCAAACACTATTTAAATATTATTAATCCCTAATCTGCTGTCCGCCCACACCGCAGCTTTAATAAACCTATTACCCACTAAAACGCAAGCCCCCCAACAATGAAATATACTAAAATAAATTATTAACCCCTAAACCTCTGACCTCCCACATCACTAACTCCACATAAATATATTAAACCCTAATTCTAACCCTAACGTAACCCTAAGCCTAAGACCCCCTAACTTAAATATAATTAAAATAATTCTAAATAAACCTTACAATTATTAACTAAATATTTAAAACTAAATACAAACTAACCTGTGAAATAAAACCTAAGCTAGCTACAAAATAACTAATAGTTATATTGTAGCTATCTTAGGTTTTATTTTTATTTCACAGGTAAATAGCTATAAACTATTTACTAGCTACCTAGTTAAAATAAATACAAAGTTACCTGTAAAATAAAACCTAACCTGCCTTACAATAAAAACTAACATTGCAATAAAATAAATTAAATTATTAAAATACAATTTTCTAAATTACAAACCCCCCCCACTAAATTACAAAAAATAAATACAAACACCGCCCAACAGTAAAAGCCACCACCCACCCAACCAAACCCCCCAAATAAAAACCTATCTAAATAAACCTAAGCTAACCATTGCCCTGAAAAGGGCATTTGAATGGGCATTGCCCTTAAAAGGGCATTTAAATAATTTACATGACCAAACCCTAAGCTAAAAAAAAAAACACCCAAAAAACACTAACCCCCGACGATCCACTTACAGTTATCAAAGTCCGGACATTCATCCTCATCCAGCCGCCAAGTCCTCATCCAAGCGGCAAGAAGTCTACATCCAGGAGGCCTCTTCGATCTTCATCCAGCCGGCGAAGTCCTCATCTAAGCAGAAAGAAGTCTTCATCCAGACGGCATCTTCTTTCTTCATCCATCCGGCGCGGAGCGGGTCCATCTTCAAGACATCCGGCGCGGAGCATCCTCTTCTTATGGTCGTTGGCATAAATTATAGGTTCCCTTTAAGTGACGTCATCCAAGATGGCGTCCCTTACATTCCTATTGGCTGAAAGATTTCTATCAGCCAATAGGAATTAAATGAGAACAAATCCTATTGGCTGTTGCAATCAGCCAATAGGATTGAGCTTTCATCCTATTGGCTGTTCCAATCAGCCAATAGAATGAGAGCTCAATCCTATTGGCTGTTTGGATCAAGAGCTGATTTCTTTGGGGCAATGCGCCGCAAAAGGCCCTTTTAAGGGCCATTGGCAGTTTAGTGTAGGCTAGGGCTTTTTTTTATTTCTGGGGGCATTTTTATCTTGATAGGGCTAATAGATTAGGAGTAATTCATTTTTATTTTTGATAATTTCGTTTTTTATTTTTTGTAATTTAGTGTTTTTTTTGTTTTTTTTGTAATGTTAGGTTTTAGTGTAAGCACTTCAGCCACCAGAAGAAATCTTTGTTTTAAAGACCTTTATTCTCATTTAGTTGGGTTCAAAAATTTACAGGAACATTTTTAACCTACAATAGGCTCTTAGTCATGTACACTGATTCATACAGGTTTGTGCCTTTTATACCCTCACCTGGATAATACTAAGTTCTAGGTAACATTATATTGATATCTACTGGTAACATATTGGTATTACATCTTTCAACTCCAATTTTAACCCTTAATGCACCAAACTCCAAAAGTTAAAAACATAGGTAAAGTAAAACCATTATATACAATTTAAAATAAAAAAAAACAGAATACAACACAACAAATATATGTCATTTTACAAAAATAGATTCCAATCAAAGTCTTTATTAAGACCTTTAGGTATCATAATGTCCAATTTATTTATCCAATACATCTCCCTTATTTTTAGAAGGTGTTCCCTGTCACCTCCTCTCCTGTGGACAGCCACTTGTTCAATAACCTGAAACCGAACTTGACTGATGTTATGTCCCCTGGAGAGGAAGTGAAAGGAAACAGGTGCTTCTTTATTTTTGCGTCTAATGTTTGACTTATGTTCTGTAAGTCTATCTCTGGCCTCTCTACAGGTCTTGCCAATATAAATAAAACCACATGGACATGTGATTAGATAGATAAAAAAATGTTGATCTGCAAGTGAGATACTCTCTAATCTTGAATTTGTTACCATTGTTGGATGGTAAAAGAATTCTCCTTTGATCATTGATCCACAGTGGCTACAATTCAGGCATGGGTAACAACCAATTTTGGTACTCCCTATTGTTTTTTGTATAATTTTCTTATTACTTCCAATATCTGAATAGACCAATTATTCTTTGAGACTTTTGTTTCTCTTAAATGCTGTCATAGGCATATTTTTAAAGGTCTCTATTTGTGAATTGCAATCCCTAATTATATGCCGATATTTTCTCACAATCTGATTAATTTTGGGACTTAGTCTATTATACTGAGTAATAAAAATTAGCCTCTCTTGTTCATCAACTTTATTTCTTTTTTTATTCCTTACGCTCATTCCTCTTTAACAAAGCTGATCTAATTGCGGTTTTGGGTTAGTGCGCAAGTGATAAAAAGTTCCATTAAAGTCTATAAGGATATGGAGTTGCACGATTGCAATATCCGAAGTCTTGATGTTAGTGCAGCTGTATTACAAGTTAATAGCAATGCCAATGCAAGCTTGTGTATTGCTGGGAAGCATTGCGCTCACAAGAGCACGCTTCCATAGGTTCCAACTGTAGCCTCGTTATGATGCAGTCAGCGACAGCATTAGAACCTCACGCAGAAAAGGGGTAAATAGTGCAGCAATGGCAGTATGTTTTTAAATATATATGTATATGACTATAGATTTTTGTGTCAATATGTGTTTATACATATATTATATATATATATATATTATAGTCATATACATATATATTTACTGGGAACACACAGTTCCCATAAACCGCAATATAAAGGCACTTTTCAGTGCTTTTTTTTTTTCTAACACCACACTCCCTCCAACCTTAGACCCCAAAACTGCCTAGTGCAGTTTTTTTTAACTAAAATAAAAGCTAAATTTATTTTAAGAAAAAACTATAATTACCCTAATTTTGAGGGCATTTGCGTTACTTTTAGAAAATTAACCAGAGATGTAATTTTCTGAGCGTCAATTGCTACCACAAGCTTGCGGTAGCAATAACAAGCAACTTGTAATGGCTGGTTAAATATCACATGCCCGCAAACGGGCGTGATAATTTAGCTGCTCCACTTGTAATCTGACCATTAGATTTTTATTTTTAATTAGATTCTTATGAGCTCCTCTGCACAACATTTGCTGGGGACTTGAAAATACTTTCAATGAGAGAGTTAGTCTATTAGACATTAACATAACATTTCATTTTTATACAGCTTGGCATTCAATTTATAAAAACAGGAACAGATTAATTTAATAAAATCTGCTGCCTGGAGAGTATGAGAATTATAATTTGGATATAAATATTAATAAAAGTTTAAAGAGACATGAAATTCAAAATAAAACTTTTATGGTTCAGGCAAAGGGGCCTATTTATCAAATGTCTGTCCGACATGATCCAAACAGCGGATCATGTCTGACAGACATCGCTGAATGCGGACAGCATTACGCTCTCCACATTCAGCATTGCACCAGCAGTTCTTGTGTACTGCTGGTGCAACGCCGCTCCCTGCAGATTTGCGGCCGCTAGCAGGGGGTGTTAATCAAACCGATTTGATTGGGTTGATTTCTGGTGATCGCTATCCGCCTCCTCAGAGCAGGTGGACAGGTTATGGAGCAGAGGTCTCGGGGCTTCAAGCTCCATACGGAACTTGATAAATAGGCCCCAAAGCATGCAATTTAAATATCCTTTTTAATTTATTTATATTATCAAATGTATTTTGTTCTCTTGGTATCCATTGTATCTGTTGATGAAAAAGTAATACTAGGAGCTAGCTTGTGATTAAGTGCTACACATATTCCTCTTGTTATTTGCTAACAAGATGGATCCCAGTATTGCACAACTGTTCTGGAGATAACTTTAACTTGGTGCTTAAACCTTTGTAGATGTTAGATGTTGTGGAGGTTGATTCAAATCTTTTCAAATTTTCCTTCGGATGTTGGAAAAGCGGCCATTATTTTTTTTTAGTTTTTTTAACAAAGTGATCAAAATCACAGCCAACATTTTAAAATGCACACAATATTTGCTCTCCATTTTTCCATGACACTCAGATCTGCTGGTAATGGATACCAATCACTGAAATAACAAATGGGTTTTAGAGCCATGTCCCAGAATGGCAAATTGTCCTGGCCACCCCATGTTAATGATGACGAGTAATCATTTTGATAAAATAATAATCATAAAATAAATTGATAACTTTTTTGGGGGATTCCTCATCATGTATTATTAATATCCAACAATTATCCACCCTCTGCCCCTCCCACATACTATGCAATGGTCTTACTTGGTGGATCTAGATCAGGATCCAGCCTCCACACACCCTCCCACACTTTCATTAGCTTTCGCAATGCCTGTGGACACTGCATCACTGATCAACTCAATCATTGTGATGTTAAGCCGTAGTCATGTGTTTGCTGCCCTCAATTATCATACCAACCTACCTGGTCTTTTGGAGATTAAGATTAGCCCAATCCAGTCTGCCAATCATCATAATCTTCAGCACAGGCCAGGGAGGTGAACATGATAATTAAGGGTGGTCCTGAGATGAAGCACTGCTGGTTAGTGCCACTCCTTTCTCACTGAAAACTTTATTTTCATTTTTTTGTGACACTGTCAGTGGGTTACAGTCACTGGTCAAACAAGTGTAAAGTTATAATAGAGAGCGGGTGGCCACTGCATTGGACAGTTTACCCAGTTATATACTTCAGCTTTTAGGCTTTGGGGGGCTTAAAATATTATTAAATATATAAATATTTTCAATTATTTGTTACACTGTCAGTGTATAAAGTCTCTAATCAAACAAATGGTAAGTCAGTGTAGAGAGAAAGGGAGGCCACTGCCACTTGACAGTTTACACTGATATATACTGTAGCTCATAGGCTCTGAGGGGCTCAAATTAATTTTATATAAAAATCATATTCAGTTCTTTGTGAAACTTATTCTGGTAAAACAAATGGACAGTCAGAGTGGATAGAAAAGGTGGTCGTTGTCACTGGACAGTTCACCAAGTTATATACTTCCGGTTTTAGGCTGTGGGTGCTTAAAATATTATTTAAAAATATATATTTTAAATACATACCTTTGGCAAGTATTTTTCACCTGACTTTATTTGGACACTCCAGGCAGTATATTAATACAAATAACTATTTAAAATAGTATGGTGTTATACCCTAGGCCTAGCTGGGAAGCCTATTCTCTACATTTTTTAGTCCTGCACATTATAGTAAAAATGCCTAAATGGAAATGTGTATTTACTGACTCCCTGGGATCAGATGTTCCTTTTATAAAAAACAAAAACAAATTAAATGATAAAGTGTAAAGCACAATTTGCCATGCAGTGTTTCCAATTGCACATGTTTGACGTTCAGATATGAAAGACCATATAAACACAAAGGAACACAAGGATGCATTCTCAGCATCTACATCTAGTTAAAAAGTGATGTTACAAAATTGCTGCATTAGGAGCATCTAAACTGAAATTAGCTGCTTAAAAAAGATGTTTTTGCCTATCATTATGTCTTTCACAATCATACGGGTAGATTATGAGTTTTGCGTTAACAGGGGTGCGGTATTAACGAGCAGTTTATGCTCACCGCTCACTTACAGACAGCGCTGGTATTACGGGTTTTTACAAACCCGGCGTTAACCGCAAAAAAGTGAGCGTAGAGCAAAATTTAGCTCCACATCTCACCTCAATACCAGCGCTGCTTATGTTAGCGGTGAGCTGGCTGAACGTGCTCGTGTACGATTTCCCCATAGGAATCAAGGGGGAGAGACGGCTGAAAAAAACCTAACACCTGCAAAAAAGCAGTGTAAAGCTCCTAACGCAGCCTCGTTGATTCCTATGGGGAAAATACATTTATGTCTACACCTAACACCCTAACATGAACCCAGAGTCTAAACACCCCTAATCTTACACTTATTAACCCCTAATATGCTGCCCCCGACATCACCGCAACCTACATTATATTATTAACCCCTAATCTGCCGCTCCGGACACCGCCGCCACTATAATAAATATATTAACCGCAAACACTAGTTAAATATTATTAACCCCTAATATTCCGTCCCTAACATCGTCGACACCTACCTACATTTATTAACCCCTAATCTGCCGCACCAACGTCACCGTAACTATAATAAACATATTAACCCCTAAATCTAAGTCTAACCCTAACCCTAACACCCCCTAACTTAAAGATAATTAAAATAAATCTAAATAAATATAACTATCATTAACTAAATAATTCATATTTAAAACTTAATACTTACCTATAAAATAAACCCTAAGCTAGCTACAATATAACTAATAGTTACATTGTATCTATCTTAGGGTTTATTTTTATTTTACAGGCAAGTTTGTACAGGTAGGCCTCAGTTTACGCCGGGGTTAGGTTCCAGAAGGAATGGTTGTAAATCGAAACCGTTGTAAATTGAAACCCAGTTTATAATGTAAGTCAATGGGAAGTGAGGGAGTTAGGTTCCAGGCCCCTCTCAAAATTGGCATAAGTAACACCTAATACATTATTTTTAAAGCTTTGAAATGAAGACTTAAAATGCTAAACAGCATTATAAACCTAATAAAATAATCACACAATACAGAATATATAAATAAACTAAGTTAAATGAACAAAAACATTTGCTAAACAGTATTATAAACCTAATAAAGTAATCACACAACACAGACTTCACTTGCATTTTTCTGCAAACAGTTCTTTCTATGCATTCCATTCTGGACTGATTTATAGACAGGAAGATATTGTTCCTTTGAAATCTGCTCGATAGCTCAGGTCTGGTTAAACTGATTAATTTCAGCTTGCTTGGCTTTGCTGCAACACAAGCGGACAGCTCCACCAACTGGCTATTTTAATAAATGCACTGCTTCTCAATGCTTTTCAATAGCAGTCACATGATTGGAAAAAAAGGTTGTTATTCTGAAACGGTGTAAATTGAACCGTTGTAAAACGAGGGCCACCTGTATTTATTTTAACTAGGTAGAATAGTTACGAAATAGTTATTAACTATTTAATAACTACCTAGTTAAAATAAATACAAAAGTACCTGTAAAATAAAACCAAACCTAAGTTACAATTACACCTAACACTACACAATAATTAAATACATTTAATAAATTAAATACAATTAAATAAAATTATCTAAAGTACAAAAAACCCCCACTAAATTACAGAAAATTATAAATTACAAGAATTTTAAACTAATTACACCTAATCTAATCCCCCTAACAAAACAAAAAAGCCCCCCCAAAATAAAAAAAAGTCCTACCCTACACTAAATAACAAATATCCCTTAAAAGGGCCTTTTGCGAGGCATTGCCCCAAAGTAATCAACTCTTTTACCTGTAAAAAAAAATTACAAATCCCCCCCCAACATTAAAACCCACCACCCACACAACCAACCCTACTTTAAAACCCACCCAATACCCCCTTAAAAAACCTTAACACTAACCCCTTGAAGATCACCTTACCGGGAGACGTCTTCACCCAACCGGGCCGAAGTCCTCAACGAAGCTGGGAGAAGTCTTCATCCAAGCCAGCGAAGTGGTCCTCCAGATGGGCAGAAGTCTTCATCCAGACGGCATCTTCTATCTTCATCCAACCGGCACGGAGCGGGTCCATCTTCAAGACATCCGACGCAGAGCATCCTCTTCTTCCGATGACTAACACTGAATGAAGGTTCCTTTAAATGACATCATCCAAGGGGGATTAGATTAGGTGTAATTAGTTTAAAATTCTTGTAATTTGTTTATTATTTTCTGTAATTTAGTGTTTGTTTGTTTTTGTACTTTAGATAATTTTATTTAATTGTATTTAATTAATTTAATTTATTTAATTATAGTGTAGTGTTAGGTGTAATTGTAACTTAGGTTAGGTTTTATTTTACAGGTACTTTTGTATTTATTTTAACTAGGTAGTTATTAAATAGTTAATAACTAGTAACTATTCTACCTAGTTAAAATAAATACAAACTTGCCTGTAAAATAAAAATAAACCCTAAGATAGATACAATGTAACTAATAGTTATATTGTAGCTAGCTTAGGGTTTATTTTATAGGTAAGTATTTATTTTTAAATATGAATTATTTAGGTAATAATAGTAATTTTATTTTGATTTATTTAAATTATATTTAAGTTAGGGGGTGTTAGGGTTAAGATTAGACTTAGATTTAGGGGTTAATAAATTTAATATAGTGTCGGCGACGTTGGGAGCAGCAGATTAGGGGTTAATAAATGTAGGTAGGTTGCGGCGATGTTAGGAATGGCAGATTAGAGGTTAATAAAATTTAACTAGTGTTTGCGAGGCGGGGGTTTGGCGGTTTAGGGGTTAATATATTTATTACAGTGACAGCGATGTCCGGTTCGGCAGATTAGGGGGTTAAAAAATTTATTTTAGTGTTTGCAATGTGGGGGGGGGGGGCTCGGTTTAGGGGTTAATAGGTAGTTTATGGGTGTTAGTGTACTTTTTAGAACTTTAGTTAGGAGTTTTATGCTACGACTTTGTAGTGTAAAACTCCTTATTACTGACTTTAAAATGCGGTACCAGGCTTGACAAGAGAGGGTCTACCACTCATTTTTTTAAAGACTCGTAATACCGGCGCTATGCAAGTCCCATTGAAAAAATAGGATACGCAATTGACGTAAGTGGATTTGCGGTATTTCCGAGTCTGGCCAAAAAAGTGAGCAGTACACCTGTACCTGCAAGACTCGTAATACCAGCGGGCGTTAAAAAGCAGCATTGGGACCGGCCAACGGTGCTTTTTAAGCTTAACGCAAAACTCGTAATCTAGCCGATAGTTTCCGGTTAATGGACTGTATATCTTTCATTGTGTGTAAACTTTTCAGTAGGCTGAAATTCACCTGTGCCAGGACATGTTAGGCAATTTAGATCTAAAAAAACATAAAAGCACAATCTCGGACTTAAATATATTTATTAAAGTATTAGCAAGAGCTAAATAAAATGCACTTACTCGTTTGAGAAGATAAAAGGTACATAACAAGTCAGAGAGGCCTATCTATCAAGCTGTCAACTGTGCTGCATTCGACGGCACCAATATGCTCGCCTAATATCGCGGCCGCAGACCTAAATACGATCTCCATATTTATAAAAAAAGCTGTCAAAAAGCTGCGCACCAAGTATGGGGCGATAAGCAGCGGGCTGTTGTTAACTAAAAGTCATCGATCTCGCTGCTATTCGGCTTTTTCCCAACTTTTATACCCTGTCACTAAACACCGCCACTATACTAAAATGTTTAACCCCTATCCCGCCGCTCCCGGACCCCACCGCAACTAAATAAAGTTATTAACCCCCATCCTGCTGCTCCCGGAGCCCACCGCAAACTCTAATAAAGTTATTAACCCCTATCCCTCAGCTCCCAGAGCCCACCGCATCTCTAATAAAGTTATTAACCCCTATCCCTCTGCTCCCGGACCCCGCCGCAACTAAATAAAATTATGAACCCCTATCCCTCCGCTCCCTGAGCCCACCGCATCTCTAATAAAGTTATTAACCCCTCTCCCTCAGCTTCCGTAGCCCACCGCAACTCTAATAATCTTATTAACCCCTATCTCCCTGCTCCAGGACCCCCCGCAACTAAATAAATGTATTAACCCCTAAACTCCCATTACTACCACTTACTAAACCTATTAACCCCTAAACCGCCAGACCCCCATATCGCCATAAACTAAATTAAGCTATTAACCCCTAAACCTAACAACCCGCTAACTTAACATTAAATATTAACTCATCCCTATCTTATAATAAATTTAAACTTACCTTTAGAATTAAAATAAACTATATAAAAATATTAATTAACCTACCCTATCTATTATCCTACAATTACATTAAACTATATTAAACTATTAATTAACCTACCCTAACTATTATCCTAAAATTAAATTAAACTATTAATTATTCTACCCTAACTATTATACTAAAATTACATTGAACTAACAATTAAATTAATTATATTACATATTTAAAAACTAACCCTACTCAAGTTATTTAAATCTACTATAAAGAATTACTAAGTTACAAAAAAATAAAAACTAAGTTACACAAAATAAAAAAACACAAAGTTACACAAAATAAAAAACACTAAGTTACACAAAATAAAAAATAAATTATCAAATATTTAAACTAATTACACCTAATCTAATAGCCCTATCAAAATAAAAAAGCCCCCCAAAATAAAAAAAACCTAACCTTCAATAAACTACCAATGGCCCTTAAAAGGGCCTTTTGCGGCGCATTGCCCCAAAGAAATCAGCTCTTTTACCTGTAAAAAAAAATACAAATACCCACTACAGTAAAACCCATCACCCAGATTCAGTGGCGGCAGATTAGGGGTGTTTAGACTTGGGGTTTATGTTAGGTGTAAATGTAACTTTTATTCTAGCATAGAAATCAATGGGATATTGGGCAGCAGCGAACATGAGTTTTCGCTGCTTTCAGACTCCCATTGATTCCTACGGCATCTGCGGCCTCCAGGGTGGCAGATTGAAAACCAGGTACGCTGGGATAGAATAGTGGCGAGTGTACCGGTTAGAAGTTTGCTAACTTGCAAAAGTTGTCAGACAGATCCGTATTTGTATTCGGAACATCTGTAATGACGTAAGCATCGATCTGTGTTGGATTGAGACCGGCGGATCGTATTTTACGTCACAAATTTCAACTTTTGCCTGTCTGTAGGCTTTGATAAATGGGTTAAATCAGGCTCGCCACAATTACGCTGCGGAATTCCAGCGTATTTGCGGTTGACAGCTTGATAAATATCCCTCAGAGAGTACTCATATGTTCAGGAGCCGTACTCTGGAGCAACGTCACGGATACTTTACTCCTCGGTGTCCAGACTCATTTTGAGGTTCTACTTTAATATCGGCTATATCTCAGGCAAACAGGACCAGTACATCTCCTTAGGTACAGTGCCCTGTGTAGGACAAAAACAGATTTTACATAGTGGAAACAGAAATGAGATACTGCCACTATTATTTGTTTTCAGCTCCTACAGAAACAAACAGCTGTTGCAAGTAATATTGGGCTGTATTTATACTGGAGTTCGCTACTTAAAGGGACACTAAAGTCAAAATTAAAGTTTCATGATTCAGGTAGAGCATGCAATTGTAAAAAACTTATCAAATTGTGCACACTCTTTTATATGCACACTTTGACTTCTGATTACGCAATTCTACAATATTAAATGGTCCTTTAATTGCCAATGGGAGTTTGGTTGCATTTAATCTATATTTAAGAGCAGCAGTTTATCTCTATTTGGAGATCTTAAACTATCAACTACACTCACGATCCAACATTCTAATGACGTTTTATTTTTCAACATTTTCCATATTACAACTACCAAAATGTTAATAAAAGTTATCATGGTGATCAAGTACTGAACAATGCTTCTGTACAAGTAAGTATTAATGGACCATTAAATACAGTACAAATAAATAATAAAATAAAAATGCATAATAACAATACAATAGCACTTGCTCTGAATTTTAAATGAGTAGTAGATTTTTTTCTGACAAATTTCAAAATGTACTTATATTTGCTGGATCTTTGTATCATGTGACAGCCATCAGCTAATCAAAGACTTGTATACAAATATACTGTGAACTCTTGCACATGTTCAGTAGTAGCTAGTGTCTCAGAAAGTGTACATAAACAAAGACTGTGTTCATTTTGATAATGGAAGTAAATTGGAACATCTCATAAAACTGCATGACCTATATCAATCATGTGTAATCAGATTTAATGTTGGCTAGTGTCCCATTAAGGAAAGTAACCGTTAACACTACAATGATTAACACATATTTGAGTCTCTATATCTCTTGCTATAATGATCAGGTTTTAATAATGTTAGACTAATTAGAATAGATAATCATGCATCAAATATCAGGAATTAAAGCTTGTAAGAATAATTGTATATGATTACCCATTTCTAATTGGATTTCTATGTACTTCACCATAACAGGGCTTTTATTTCTCTATTCTTTATCATCTATGTTGTCCTGAAAATACCAGCTAGATGGCAATCATATTTTCACTGGGTCTTAGACTAAAAAATATCTTTTTTGCTGGTATGTTTTGGCTTTTTGTTTTTGCAGAACATGTTAACTGCCTTTGATTATTGTATATCCACAAGGCAAGGGTTAAGGCATTTTCTATTACAACACTGTACAGCTCACAAGGTTTAACACTTAGAATTATTGGGTCAGATTACGAGTGGAGCGATAACATTTGCACACAAGCGATAAGGGGTTTATTGCAGGTATTTGCACTCATCGGGTTTACCACTGGTATTACGAGTTAGAAGTAAACACGGTTGCGCTTAAGCTAGAATAATTACTACATCATCAGAGCTCTGGTTACCTGTTTCATGAAACAAAAAATTTGCACAAAACACATAAAAAATACATTACAAAGTACAATTGCGCTAATAATAACACCATCTAATATAAATTATTTTTTTTAAAAATTGCACACAAAATGGCTCAAAGATATGACATATCAGGTATTAGAAAAAAAAGGCAGGCAAAGGGCTTTAACACAGAGATACATTTATGGGTAGAAAAAAAAGATAGGCAAAGGGCTTTAACACAGAGATAAATTTATGGGTAGAAAAAAAAGGCAGGCAAATGGCTTTAACACAGAGATAAATTTATGGGTTATTGGGAGGAACTGTTTTTTCCCCAACCATAGACTGGGTACAGATCTTGTGCTATATAGGAGATACATTGATGATGTGATTTTTGTGCTGAAGGGGGATATGTTAGGACTAGAAGAATTGATCAAAGATATCAGTACCAATGGTATGGGAATAACATTCACCCATCAGATGAGTAAAGAACATATCACTTTCCTTGACCTAGATATAGAAGTTGCAGGAAGGGAACTAGTTTTATTGATTTTAAAAGTTGCCACTATGGAAAATGGATAGAAAACACACCAAAAGGGAAATATTTGTGAATTAAAAGAAATTGCTCTAAATTGAAAGACTATGAAAAGCAGACACAAATTTTAGAAAGACATTTTTTAGAAAGAGGTTATGACCCACAAATATTAATTAAAGCAAAGGAAGAGGCAAACCTGAAAGATAGGGACAGCCTTTTAATATATCAAAATAAATCTAGAAACTAAAACTTGAATAAGAATGAAATTACCTCAAGTATAGACAATGATAAAATAACAAATCCTTTCAGAACAGATTTCAATAACGACACTAGAACTATTAATACAATTTTTTTTTTTTTAAAGAGCTTTATTGACATGTAAGCAAACATATAAACTTGGCTCTGGTTACAATATGAGCCTATGGAACATCCAAAACAAATAATATACAAAAACTTCAGCGGCTTCTGGAAATTTAAAGTTTCCAAGCTTAAATCAGTTCATAGCCGATGTTTACTAAAGCTGTCCTCAACCAGTCCCAGTTTTTAGCTAGCCGCTTTTGGGCTATAAAGAGTCTAAATTTGTAAATGGTTGGTTAAGACCAGTGAGAAAGATAAAATAGGATAGTTGGCTGATGTCCCCATGCATTTCTGCTTTTGAAAGTCTAAACGAGTCTGGGGGGTGGCCAACCAACTGTAACTTGTATATCAACGTTTTACAAGCATTCTCAATCCATAGTATATAAAGTATCATATATAACAGTATTAAAAGTACGGGAGGGAATAGGTTGGGAAGAAAAGAGGAGAAGGGGGGAGGATATTGGGGATAACTCAAGGTGGATATATATGTTCAATGGACCTTTTGAGTTGCTTGTTTTACTTGCATATCTTAACATTTCCTGTGTCCTGTGTAAGTCTATGCACTTCCCACCCTATCTGAATGATTCCATGTATAAGTCAATCGCCCTTATACACATTCCAATGCATTACCATATATTCATGCACTTCCAATTTGCCTATTCTAAAAAAGTGGTATCTTTCCATAAGAAGTAGATTATCCACATGTTGTTTCCACATTAGTAGGTTTGGTGTCTCTGTGGTTTTCCACATCTGAGGTATTAGTTATTTGGTGCTATTAAGCATGATAAAAACAAGGTTTTGTTTTATGTCATCTTTGAGGTTCGGGACATTATGAAATAACAACAGCCCTGGGTCTCTAGTTATATGTGTCTCAAGGGTTTTGTTAATATGCCTTATAATGTCTCCCCAAAAGGTTTCCATCTTCTCACAGCCCCACCACACATGAAGCATATCTGCCGTCTCCCCGCACCCCCTCCAGCATCTACTACTAGCCTGATTGTATATCTTTTGTATCCTCACAGGAGTAAGATACCATCTGGACATGTATTTAAAATTTGTTTCTTGTATCTTGGCCGAGATCGAAGCTTTTTTATGGTTGCGGAAAATCTGCATCCATTCTTTGTGTGAGATTTCTATGTTCAGTTCTCTGGACCATTTGTGACAGTATGATGGCAGTTGTTCCCCCTCAGAATTCAGAAGTATCCTGTACAGTGTTGAAATGGTGTGTTGAGGGAGGTGTGATGCTGTACATAAAGCCTCAAAGTGTGTCAGTTGTCTTTTTAAGTTTTTTTGTAATTTGTGTGAGTTTAAGAAGTGGGACAGTTGTGCGTGCACATACCACGTTTGTGGGTTGTCACGTATTATTTTTACCAATTCTGTCAGTGATAACACCCTTCCCCCAGATATTATGGTGATGAATATGTCTTCCTTTAGCTGTATTGGGCTGCCAGGGTTTGTTCTGATCTGTGTTATGAAGGGAAGGTCGGGATTCCTGACAAATGGGGTCAATGGCGCTGGCCTGGTGGTAATGTGAGTGCTGGTATTTATCAGTGCATCCCATCTCTGGAATAATTCTTCCATCCTAGGATATCCATTTATGGTATCTGGCCTTTGTTTTGCCTGTAACCATGCCAACCCTCCAACATTATCAACTTGTAGTATTTCCCTGTCTAGTTCAATCCACCACTCTCTGCAGCAGCACCGCCATTCTGTATTGTCTTATGTCTGGTATACCCAACCCTCCTCTCTCTCTTGTCTTGTATAAGGTATTCCTAGGGACTCTAGGCTTGATCCCATTCCAAATGAACTTTTCTATGTTACCCTGCAGTTGATTTAAATATTCTTTCGGGAGGGGAATGGGCAGTGCTTGCAGTACATATAGGATACGTGGAAGAACATTCATCTTTACTGTATGTATCCTTCCTATCCAGGATAGGGTTTTATTTTTCCAGCTAGAGAGATCATTTGTTATTTCTTTTAACAGGGGGCTGTAGTTTTTTTATAAATAAATCGCTAAAATGTTGGGTGATCTGTATGCCCAAGTATTTTATTTGTGTGCGTTGTATCTTAATCGGGCTTATGAGTCGTAGATCCTCTATGATTGATGCTGGTGTGTTTATGTGAAGTAACTCAGATTTGGACAAATTTAAATGGAAGTTTGATACCTTACCATATTCTTCAAATGTCTTTAGAAGAGTCGGTAGGGATTTATCTATTTTAGTCAGTGTTAATAGAATGTCGTCGGCGTACATTGCCAGTTTATATTCCTTTTCTTTAGTAAAGACGCCTCTTATATCCCTCTGTGACCTTATCTTGCATGCCAACACCTCAATGGAGATAGCAAACAATATTGGGGACAGGGGATACCCCTGTCTCGTTCCATTTTTAATTTTAAAGGGTTCTGATAGGACCGAGTTGGTCCTGACCCTTGCAGTTGGTGCAGCGTATAGGGAAAAAATGTTCTCTATAAAGCTATTGCCTATGTTCATTCCTCGTAGGGTGGCTTTGAGAAAATCCCAATCCACCCTATCAAAGGCTTTTTCGGCATCTGTGGATATGAGAACCATATCTTGCTGTGTATTGTGTGCAAGAGCTGTCAACTGTAGGACCTTGATAGTGTTGTCTCTCGCTTCTCTGCCCGGTATAAAGCCTACTTGGTCAGGTGTTATTAAATGTGCAAGAAGGGGGTTCAGTCTATTTGCGAGGACTTTGGCATATATCTGTATTTAGAAGAGATATTGGCCGAACATTTTCTGGGACATCAGGGGTCTTAACTGGTTTTGGTAACATAATAATGTGGGCTTCCAGCATTGATGCTGGAAAACCTCCTATGTGTCTAATGGAGTCAAAGAGGAGCAGTAGTTTCGGGGCGAGGATATGGGTAAACTTTTTATAATACTTTACACTAAATCCGTCTGGATCTGGGCTTTTCCCCGATGAAAGGGACTTGATTGCGTCTTGTATTTCTTTAATATTAAATGGGGAGTCTAACTTTTCTGATTGATTCTTATCCAGTTTTGGTAGGTTAACACTAACTAGATACTCTGCTATAGCTTGTTCCTTTGTGAATGGAGTTTTGGTGTTGTCAGCGGTTGAGTGTAAATTATATAGTGTTGAAAAGTATGAGTGGAATTCCTCTGCAATTGATATGCTATCATGTTTGAGCTGACCAGATTTATTTTTTAAATGGCGTATATGTGCTTTAAGTTGTCTACGCCTTAATGTTCTAGCCAGCATTTTTCCTGCTTTGTCCCCCTGTTCGTAATATCTTTGGCGTAATTTGAGTGCCCTTTTTTGTTGCTGCTGCTGGAGGAATGTATTGAACTACAATCTGGTTTGGGAGAGGCGAAAATTGAGCACAGCATTCTTAGGAGTTTTTTTGTGGTCTTGTTCTAATTGTTTGAGATTGTGTAGAATAGATTCATATTTGGTTCTGTGTTGTTTAATTATTTTCGCCTTGTGTTTCAGAAATTCTCGCCTTATCACACACTTATGTGCTTCCCAGATGTTAGACCATGTCATGTCTGGAGTGTCACTGATCTGAAAATAGAAGTGTTTTTTCTATATCTGGTTGTATCAAGGGGTGATCTAGTAAGTTATCATCCAGCCTCCATATATATGGGGTAACTGGACTGTCTGGCCACTCAAGTTGGCACACTACTGAAGCATGGTCTGACCACGTTGCAGGGGGGTTAACAATTGGTTTAAAAATAAGTTTATAGCGCTGGACTTAAAATACTTAGGCCTCCTGTATTATAACCTCCTCCTGGTTATAGACAGTACAGCAAATAATAAAAAAACTTAAAAGTGGCGCTTCAATAGCTTTAAGTATTAAAAAACTATGGTCTTAAATAATGTGATCAAGTTACCAGTACCTTCAAATAATATATATGACCCAAAATTATATCTGACTCAAAATTAAAGGTGGTAATATTAAATGGAACAAGTTGCTTATATCAGCTGAACCACCAAAGAAGAATTCAACAACAAATTCAACAGAAATTTTAAAACTATTATTTAATAATATATAAACATTAATAATACATAATTGTAGATGCAATTAATCAAAATATCTTCTAAAGTTGATCAACTTATAAAACAAATTAAATTAAAAATTTATATAAAAAATTGGTGTATAAAAACATAAGTAAAGCGATGAGAGAGAGAGCCCAGAAAAAAAGTCTGTAGAGATAAAAAAAAAATTGTTCTTTCTTAGGACTGGATCTTTTAATCCAATAAGTGAATATAAGAAACTTTATGTTCTTAAGTGCAAATACGGGTAAACGAAACAATTGTTTAAATTGGATATCCTAATACAGTAGATGAGACCCTTTTTTTCTTTGAGTCAGATAGAGATAAGTGTTTATATATAGACACTTAATGTGTGCCTGTGATTAAGAATATAGATGAAATGTCTTTTTTAGCACAGAATTTTCTTAGAAATATATTGCGGTGATAAAGTATAAACAGTGGTGGCCAGCCGCTATTTTTAACTTCTTCTGTTCCGCTATGTGTAAATTTCGAGCACAGTTCACTGGCCCAGATCTATAATGGTAGATTTCAAATGCTTAGGGTGGAACTGTATGTGACCTGCTATGCAGGTGATCTCACCCTCCGGCGTTTTCTCTCCAAGATCCGAGGTGCCTCTGAGTAACGGCTCTCCAAACAGCAGATGGTAGTCGGTTCCGGTTATCTTCGGACTTGCGCAAGTCACCTCTATTCAACCGGTAGTTTTCCTCCACGGCTCCTGCTCTTAGTACTTCAGTGTACGCAGGGGTAAAATATACTGCTTTCAAACAGCTTCGGTGTACAGTCTTTAAAGCTTCAGAGTGAATAGCTTTCAAACCTCCCGGTGTAGAAGAAAGTCTTTCTTTGATAATGTATACACAGCTTTCTACGCGTTTCACCCAGTTTATGGGCTTTTTCAAGACAGACTGAGTTTTTTGGAGATGTAAACTAACTTAGCTATGCATTGCAAAATACAATGGAACTGTGGCTAGGATAGTGTAAGATCTTACTGTTAAGACTGGTAGGAATCAGATTTAGCTGCAGATTATCAGCTGTGAGTAGGTTGTGTCCATTGATGCGAGCATCTGATCAGAGCTAAAGGCAGGTGACGTCACAGTTGAAGGGTCCGTTTCTGTATAGTGGGATTCCGGACACGGCTTGCTGAGAGCTTAGAGGAGCAAGTAAAGGAAAAACCTTCAATTAAGGTAAGTAGGTTGAACCGCTGTGAGCAGAGAAAATCTGTGGGAATTAGGAGAGTTCACACAGAGATGAGTAGATCTTGGTTAGCTTGATAATTATCAGGCAAAATTACCAAGCAATGAGAGTAGGAGGAGACAAGTATAAGCCCGTTGCAGTGTCATGACATATATATATATATATATATATATATTTATCTATATATATATATATATATATATATATATATATATATATATATATATATATAGGTCAAGATATATATTGTACTAAAATACCATCAGATATATGTAGAAATATGTATTTATGAATAAATAGAACATATTCTGCTATGTGAAGAACATTGGAATGTAAAATATTCATATTTTCATGTTGGGTTAGCGTACTTGAGTACTCGGGTTTCCGCAAGAGTGGAGTGTTAGGGGTCTTTCCACTTTTTTTCTCCATTAAAACCTAAGGGGGAATACGTTAATACACATGATATTCTAAGTTTGACAGGTTAGCGCAAGAGCAAAAAGAGTTTACTTTCAACTCGTAATATGAGCGCAACCCGACAAGTGCAAAAAGCTTACTTCTAGCCCAATTAACACTCAAGCAGAAGTGCCCGTTATTATTTATCTTTCCTGCTTCTGGTAAAAAAAACCTTTTTTTTATATTTAACAACATGAACAGTAACCACTTATTGATGAAATATTACAAATGTCTTTGAAGTGCCGCAGGGAATATATAGATCAATTTTCCAAATGTCACACCAGGAGATGCATTTCTAAAAGATTGTGTAAATATGACTAAGTCAGACTAATAAGTGTTCTGCCGGAGGTTACATGAGGCTATAAAGAGGTAGGAGTCACTTTTGCAATGCCCTGTTTGACTGTCAAATTAGCATTACTGTCATTGCAGTTTATTATCACATAAACCATTTGACATTTTAAATAACTAGATATAAATCAAGGATGTTGAGCCTGCCCTCAATTGATTTTTATGTTCCCTCCCACTTTCCCATGAAATCTCTACCCCTCCTTATTGATAAATGGCCCTATTTACAATATGTAAAGGTCTAGATTACAAGTGGAGCACAATTATTAAAGTGTTATTAATAACGCACAATATGGTTTTACAAGTTGTTGGTTAAAATGTTAAACTAAAGCATTTTAGTGTGTTCTTTACTTGCAATCTAGGCCAGAGCTCTTCTCTGCTGCATGCATTGTTTCTGTTCTCTCTATGTAGAACCAGAGTATTTGTTTCTGGATCTGTTTTATATGTGTTGTTATTACTTTAGATCGATTGCTCCTGTTTTGATTGTTTAATAAGAGGTATATATATATACCTTTGTTATTAGAATGTATAAAATTAGTTCACTGTCTCTATATTGTACAGGGAGTGCAGAATTATTAGGCAAGTTGTATTTTTGAGGATTAATTTTATTATTGAACAACAACCATGCTCTCAATGAACCCAAAAAACTCATTAATATCAAAGCTGAATAGTTTTGGAAGTAGTTTTTAGTTTGTTTTTAGTTATAACTATTTTAGGGGGATAACTGTGTGTGCAGGTGACTATTACTGTGCATAATTATTAGGCAACTTAACAAAAAAGAAATATATACCCATTTCAATTATTTATTTTTACCAGTGAAACCAATATAACATCTCAACATTCACAAATATACATTTCTGACATTCAAAAACAAAACAAAAACAAATCAGTGACCAATATAGCCACCTTTCTTTGCAAGGACACTCAAAAGCCTGCCATCCATGGATTCTGCCAGTGTTTTGATCTGTTCACCATCAACATTGCGTGCAGCAGCAACCACCGCCTCCCAGACACTGTTCAGAGAGGTGTACTGTTTTCCCTCCTTGTAAATCTCACATTTGATGATGGACTACAGGTTCTCAATGGGGTTCAGATCAGGTGAACAAGGAGGCCATGTCATTAGATTTTCTTCTTTTATACCCTTTCTTGCCAGCCACGCTGTGGAGTACTTGGACGCGTGTGATGGAGCATTGTCCTGCATGAAAATCATGTTTTTCTTGAAGGATGCAGACTTCTTCCTGTACCACTGCTTCAAGAAGGTGTCTTCCAGAAACTAGCAGTAGGACTGGGAGTTGAGCTTGACTCCATCCTCAACCTGAAAAGGCCCCACAAGCTCATCTTTGATGATACCAGCCCAAACCAGTACTCCACCTCCACCTTGCTGGCGTCTGAGTCGGACTGGAGCTCTCTGCCCTTTACCAATCCAGCCACGGGCCCATCCATCTGGCCCATCAAGACTCACTCTCATTTCATCAGTCCATAAAACCTTAGAAAAATCAGTCTTGAGATATTTCTTGGCCCAGTCTTGACATTTCAGCTTGTGTGTCTTGTTCAGTGGTGGTCGTCTTTCAGCCTTCCTTACCTTGGCCATGTCTCTGAGTATTGCACACCTTGTGCTTTTGGGCACTCCAGTGATGTTGCAGCTCTGAAATATGGCCAAACTGGTGGCAAGTGGCATCTTGGCAGCTGCACGCTTGACTTTTCTCAGTTCATGGGCAGTTATTTTGCGCCTTGGTTTTTCCACACGCTTCTTGCGACCCTGTTGACTATTTTGAATGAAACGCTTGATTGTTCGATGATCACGCTTCAGAAGCTTTGCAATTTTAAGAGTGCTGCATCCCTCTGCAAGATATCTCACTATTTTTGACTTTTCTGAGCCTGTCAAGTCCTTCTTTTGACCCATTTTGCCAAAGGAAAGGAAGTTGCCTAATAATTATGCACACCTGATATAGGGTGTTGATGTCATTAGACCACATCCCTTCTCATTACAGAGATGCACATCACCTAATATGCTTAATTGGTAGTAGGCTTTCGAGCCTATACAGCTTGGAGTAAGACAACATGCATAAAGAGGATGATGTGGTCAAAATACTCATTTGCCTAATAATTCTGCACACAGTGTATATTACATATAACTGTGTATATGTAGGTAAAGGTTAATTGAATTAAAAGCATACTTTTAATTCATAAAACTTTTTTTGTTTGTTTATTATACCAGGTAATGCAGGCTGCACTCTGGTTTTCTGCTTGAGGACAGGCTCATCTTGCATGTTGCCACTTGCAATGACAAATAAGGATGAGGTGCAAGAAGCATTTCTTAACCTTATCAAATAAAATTGTGGTTATGGTATGTAATTATATTGTGACCAAAGTGTATGCGATTAAAATAAAATAAAATAAAGTAAATATTTGATAAAGATATTGCTATATCATAAAATCATTGGATATGGTAAAAGCCATGGAACAGGGCAGACCTGAACAGCCATTTAATAAATCAAATTATTAAAAAAAAAAAAAAAAGTAAGATGTCTTAAAGACACTTAAGAAATATATTTTTGAGATCAAAACATTTAAGTTACCGTCCTATGGCTAATTGTAAATTTAGCATTCTATCGGGTAGAATACCAGTCTTGCGTTATGAGGGGTGCGGTGCTAACGTGCATTTTTTTCTCACCGCTCACTTTCCTGCAGCGCTGGTATTACGGGCTTTTACAAACCGGGCGTTAACAGGCAAGAAGTGAGCGTAGAGCAAAATTGAGCTCCATACCGCACTCCAATACCAGCGCTGCTTAAGTGAGCAGTGAGCTGGTTATACGTGCTCGTGCATGATTTCCCCATAGACATCAATGGGGAGAGCCAGCTGAGAAAAAGTCTAACACCTGCAAAAAAGCATTGATTCCTAGGGGGAAACACATTTTATGTTTACACCTAACACCCTAACATGAACCCCGAGTCTAAACACCCCTAATATTACACTTATTAACCCCTAATCTGCTGCCCCCGACATCGCCGACACCTGCATTATACTTATTAATCCCTAATCTGCCGCTCCGGACATTGCCGACATGTACATTATACATATTAACCCCTAATCTGCTGCCCCCAACATCGCCGACACCTACATTATATTTATTAACCCCTAATCTCCCTCCCCCAATGTCGCCACAACCTACCTACATTTATTAACCCCTAATCTGCCATCACCAATGTCGCCGCCACTATTCAAAATGTATTAACCCCTAAACCTAAGTCTAACCCTAACACCCCCTAACTTAAATATAATTTAAATAAATCTAAATACAAATTACTATCATTCCCTAAATTATTCCTATTTAAAACTAAATACTTACCTATAAAATAAACTCTAAGCAAGCTACAATATAACTAATAGTTACATTGTATCTATCTTAGGGTTTATTTTTATTTTACAGGCAATTTTGTATTTATTTTAACAAGGTGGAATAGTTACTAAATAGCTATTAACTAATTGATAACTACCTAGCTAAAATAAATACAAATTGACCTGTAAAATAAAACCTAACGTAAGTTACAATAACACCTAACACTACACTACAATTAAATAAATTCCCTACATTAAATACAATTAAATAAATTAAATAAAATTAGCTAAATTACCAAAAAAAAACGCTAAATTACAGAAAATAAAAAACAAATTACAAGATTACACCTAATCTAATAGCCCTATCAAAATTAAAAAACCCACCCAAAATAAATAAAAAACCTAGCCTAAACTACACTACCAATAGCCCTTAAAAGGACCTTTTGCAGGGCATTGCCCCCAACAGTAAAACCCACCACCCACACAACCACCCCCCAAAAAAGCCTAACTAAAAAAAACCTAAGCTCCCAATTGCCCTGAAATGGGCATTTGGATGGGCATTGCCCTTAAAATGGCATTTAGCTTTATTGCTGCCAAAAGCTCTAACCTAAAAAATAAACCCACCCACTACACCCTTAAAAAATCCTAACACTAACCCCCGAAGATTAACTTACAGAGAGAAGTCTTCATCCAAGTGGCAAGATGTCCTCAACGAAGCCGGCAGGAGTGGTCCTCCAGACGGGCAGAAGTGGTCCTCCAGATGGGCAGAAGTCTTCATCCAGACGGCATCTTCTATCTTCATCCTTCCAACGTGGAGCGGCTCCATCTTCAAGACATCTGGCGCGGAGCATCATCTTCAATTGATAGCTTCTTCGGAATGAATGTTTCTTTAAGTGACGTCATCCAAGATGGCGTCCCTTAGATTCCGATTGGCTGATAGAATTCTATCAGCCAATCGGAATTAAGGTAGAAAAAATCCTATTGGCTGATGCAAGGATGAAGATAGAAGATGCCGTCTGGATGAAGACTTCTGCCCGTCTGGAGGACCACTTCTGCCGGCTTTGTTGAGGACATCTTGCCGCTTGGATGAAGACTTCTCCCGCTAAGTGAATATTCGGGGGTTAGTGTTAGGATTTTTTAAGGGTGTATTGGGTGGGGTTTTTTTTAGGTTAGGGCTTTGAGCAGCAATAGAGCTAAATGCCCTTTCAAGTGCAATGCCCATCCAAATGCCCTTTTCAGGGCAATGAGGAGCTTATTTTTTTTAGTTAGGCTTTTATTTGGGGGGTGGTTGTGTGGGTGGTGGGTTTTACTGTTGGGGGGTTGTTTGTATTTTTTTTTACAGGTAAAAGAGCTGATTTATTTGGAGCAATGCCCCGCACAAGGTCCTTTTAAGGGCTATTTGTAGTTTAGTTTAGGCTAGGGTTTTTTTTTATTTTGGGTGGGATTTTTTATTTTGATAGGGCTATTAGATTAGGTATAATTAGTTTAAAGATCTTGTAATTTGTTTTTTATTTTCTGTAATTTAGTGTTAGTTTTTTTGGTAATTTAGCTAATTTTATTTAATTTATTTAATTGTATTTAATGTAGGGAATTTATTTAATTTTAGTGTAGTGTTAGGTGTTATTGTAACTTAGGTTAGGTTTTATTTTACAGGTCAATTTGTATTTATTTTAGCTAGGTAGTTATTAAATAGTTAATAACTATTTAGTAACTATTCTACCTAGTTAAAATAAATACAAACTTGCCTGTAAAATAAAAATAAACCCTAAGCTAGATACAATGTAACTATTAGTTATATTGTAGCAAGCTTATGGTTTATTTTGTAGGTAAGTATTTAGTTTTAAATAAGAATAATTTAGGGAATGATAGTAATTTGTATTTAGATTTATTTAAATTATATTTAAGTTAGGGGGTGTTAGGGTTTGGGTTAGACTTAGGTTTAGGGGTTAATAAATTTAGAATAGTGGCGGCGACATTGGGGATGGCAGATTAGGGGTTAATAAATGTAGGTAGGTTACTGCGATGTTGGGGACAGCAGATTAGGGGTTAATAATATTTAACTAGTATTTGCGAGGCGGGAGTGCGGCGGTTTAGGGGTTAATATCTTTATTATAGTGGCGGCGATGTCCGGAGCGTCAGATTAGAGGTTCAAATTTTTATTATAGTGTTTGCGATGTGGGAGGGCCTCGGTTTAGGGGTTAATAGGTAGTTTATGGTTGTTAGTGTACTGAATGGACCACTGTGGCCAGAAAACGGAAAAACGGAAAAATCAAATGACGACTTTGATGGATTACCTGCTACCCTGACTGAGAAGCTCAGCAAAGGAATCTCCCAGTACCTGGAACTAGCCGCTATGTAGCGGAGAAAGTGATTTTAGCAGAAGCCCACCCAAATAACTAGACAAACTAGCATTCAGGTGAAAACACAATGTACACTTTATTAGGAAACACACACCACATTTATACACAAACCGATCTTAATAAGAGTCTTATCAGTCCCTCAAATCTCCCACCATTCCCGCCCCTCCAGACAGGCTGGTGCCACCATAGTGTCCATTGTTCCCCCAGTGTCCAGCGGTAAGGGGACGGTTCCGTCGGGGTGATCCCGGGGGAGTGGGGGCACTTCCAGGGTGTCGTTGGAAAGATCTTGGTCCCCAGCTGATACAGTCCAAAAAGTGTAAACCGGGTAGGCCGCTGGAGACTAGGTGATGAGGGGGAGTCTGAAACCCCCGGTGCCCATGTAAGCTCCTCCCTGGCAATCACCCCACCTCTGGTTCTCCCCAAGAGGTATTATTTCCCAGAAGAGCAGAGCTCTGGGACAAAGGACCGATGGAGCAACCTGGGTTAAAGAGGACCAGGGATCCTACCGATGCGGTTCTATGGGGCCGGCCTGCCAAAGGGCAATCTGCTGAATAGAGCATGGAAACTCTGGTTCCCAATGGAGATCAACTCCAGCAACTGGCCCGCCTCTTGCCCTCCCCAAGGGGTACCAATCCCCAAGAGAGCAGAGCTCTGAGACAAGGGGCCACTGAAGCGACCAGAGGTAAAGATTCCCGGAGGGTGCTGGATGTGGCAGCCGTCCGGTAGTTCCAGAAGCCCGGCTGGCCGGAGCGGGATAGGTCGGTCCAAGACCAGCTCTTTTAAGATAAGGTTCAACATCAGGTTTCATATATATATATATATATATATATATATATATTTATGCTGGAATTACCCTTATATAATTCATTCTAGGCCCTATAGTTTACTTTAAGCTGCAAAGCGCCATAGACTATTTAGTAAAGTTTGAGCTTCCTTCTTTCTAAATTTGATCCCCATCAACATCAGGTTCAACATTTCTCACAAAAAGGGAAGGTTTGGAGATCGCTGTTGCTCTGAGGAGCCCAAAGCTGCTGAAAAAAGGAGAGAAAGTGAGGAAGTAGGGGGTAGGGGTTTAAACCTTGCAGCCCGGAATCCATGACAGCTCCCCCCTTCCAGTTTGGCAGATCCATACACGAGTCTGTCTGCGGCTGTCTGAGAAGCTTAGGACTCTTCAGTGTGCCAGGAAAGTCCATCAGCATTCCCATTACTTTTTCCCTGCCGGTACTGAATGTCAAAATTAAAGGGCTGCAGGGCTAGATTCCACCAAAGCTATATTCCATTGTCCTCAGAAACTCTGTTAAGCCATATGAGGGGGTTGTGATCTGTGAGGATGGTAAAGGGTCTCCCATAGAGGTAGGATTGTAGCTTCTTTAGGGCCCATACCAGGGCCATACACTCTTTTTCTACCACTGCATAAACTACTTCTCTGGGCAACAGCTTCCTACTGATGTAGGCTATGGGGTGGTCTTGTCCTTCTGTGTCCACCTGGCTTAACATTGCTCCCAACCCGAACATGGAGGCATCTGTGTGGACACAAAAACGTTTGGTGGGGTTAGGAGCGACCAGGACTGGAGCAGAGATTAAGGCAGATTTAAGGCTCTGGAAGGCAGTTTTGCACTCCTGGGACCACAGGACCTGTCAGGGCAGTCGTTTACGGGTCAGGCCGGTAAGGAGTTTGGCTAGGGTACTGTATTTGGGGACAAATTTTCGGTAATATCCTGTGGTTCCTAGGAAATCTAGAACTTGGGTTTTGGTCCTGGGAGTGGGCCAGTTTGCCACTGCCTAAACCTTAGCCGACTCTGGCCACTGCTTTTTGCAGCCTACTCAGTGGCCCAGGTACTGGACCTCCGAGTGCCTGATGGTGCATTTGTCGGGCTTCAAGGTCAGTCCAGCTGCTCTGAGGTGATCAAAAACTATGCCTAGGTGGACAAAATGGTCCTCCCAGGTGTCGTTATAGATGGCAATGTAATCCAGGTATGCGCAGGCATAGTCCTGGAGGCCATCCAGAAGGCGATCCACCATCCTTTGGAAGGTAGCTGGAGAATTCTTCATCCCAAACTGCATGATCTCAAACTGGTAGAGGCGGAAGGGGGTGATGAAGGGAGACTTGGGGACGGACTCATGGTCTAAAGGGATCTGCCAGTATCCCTTGCAGACGTCAAGGGTGGTCAGGAAGTGGTCGCGGGCTATTTTGTCGAATAGGTCATCTACTCGGGGCATAGGGTAGGCGTCAGTGGTGGTTCTGTCATTGAGCTTACGGTAGTCAAAGCAAAACCAGGTAGTCCCATCCTTCTTAGGTACCAGCACCACTGGGGAGGCCCAGGGACTATTGGACGGCTCAACAACACCTAGGTCCAACATTCCCCGGAGCTCATGGTGCATACTGTCCCGGACTGCCTCTGGGATCCTGTATGCTGCCTGTCATAGGGGAGCCTGTACTGGGGTCTCCACTCAGTGTTTGGCCACTGTGGTGTACCCAGGGACAGTAGAGAACATATCTTGCCTGTTCTCCAGGAGATTCCGGACTTGCTTCCTCTCGTTTAGGGGTATGTTGGCTACTCCTTGGGGGTCTCACTTTGCCCAGGGAGCTCCAGCATGGAAAGACTCTCAAAGTGCTCCAGTGCCAGAGCACAGATAGTGGCCACATCCATGTTCACATGAAAGGTCCAGCGGACCCGGTCATCTGAGCATTTGGCTACCAGGTAGGTGGTGTCATTCAGTTGTTCCACCACCCGGTAAGGTCCCTGCCAGGAGGCCTATAGCCTGTCCATTTTGACAGGCTTCAAGGCGAGGACCCTCTGCCCTACTGCTAGGGTCCAGGTATGAGCATTTCAGTCATACCATTGTTTCTGTTTACGTTGGGCGACCTGAAGGTTCTCTCGCGCCCAGTCGGCGAGATCCTTCAGTCAGACCCTGAGTTGGAGAATGTACTCCACAATGAAGTGTTTTTCCCCTCCTGTAGTCCCTTCCCAGTGGACTCTCACTAAGTCAAGGGTCTCCTTATCTTCCCGCCATACACTAACTCAAAGGGGTAGAAGCCTGTGGATTCCTGGGGCACCTCTCTGTATGCAAAGAGGAGGTGCGGCAGGAATCTTTCCCAGTCCTTGTGAGTGGCCAAAAATGTCCTAAGCAGCTGCTTTAGGGTCCCGTTGAACCGCTCACATAACCCATTTATCTGGGGATGGTATGGGGCACTGTGCAGGGGTTTGATTCTGCACAATCTCCATAACTGCCAGGTGATTTCCGCAGTAAACTATGTTTCCTAGTCGGAGATCACTTCCCAGGAGAAGCCTACCTTGGTTAATATTCAGAGCATTGCATCAGCTTCTGTCTCTGCCTGGATAATAGCCAAAGGGATTGCCTCCGGGTATCGAGTGGCATAGTCCACTACTGTAAGTATGTGCTTTTTCCCTGAGTGGCTGGGTTGAGCTAATGGACCCACTATGTCTACGGCAACCCTGCTAAAGGGTTCATCAATAATGGGGAGGGGGTGCAGGGGGGCTTTAGTATGGGCCCCGGTCTTCCCTGCTTTCTGGCACACTTTGCAAGACTTACAGTAGTCTCTAATATTTGCTGTAACCCCTGGCCAGAAAAAGGTTTGGGTCAGGTGGTGGTGGGTCCTGGATTTTCCTAAATGTCCGGCTAGGGGAATATCATGCCCTATCCACAGTAGGTCGGACTGAAACTTCTTCGGTAGATCAGGTTGATGTTTTGGCAATGGCTCTTTTCTCCTCTCGGAGATCTGGTACAGGAGCCCTCTTTCCCACTGGAAACATTCCTCCCTGGGGCACTGGGGGTTTGTACCTACTTGGTCTCGATAAGGGGCTAAGGTCATGTCGCTCAAAGTCTCCTGGGCAAAGTCAGAGGGGGTCGCCTAGGAGGGTTGGTAAGGGGGTAGGTTTGGAGTCAGAGCAAAAGGTCAGGGCAAATTAGGAGTCAGGTCATAATGTCAGGGTATGTTAGGAGTCAGGGCAGAATGTCTCACAGGTCCCTAGAACCAGTGCAGTGGCTTGGAGCTTGGCCTGCTGGTGGGTGGTCACTGGGCAGGTATCTGAGGAGTTATTCCCCACAAAAGCAGAGGCAAGGTGGCCGAGGTCATTTCCTAACAAGACCTCAGCAAATAGCTGTTGCATGATGCCCACCTCCACATCACAGGAGCCGGCTCCCCAGTTTAGGTGCACCCAGGCTGTGAGGATCTCCAATATGGTACCTCCAGCCACTCGAACAGCAAGGGTCTTCCCTGTTCAGCCGGAGGTGGGGGCCAGGTGGGGTTGGATCAGGGAGCAAGTGGCTCCAGTGTCCCTTAATCCCTGGTCCACCTGCCCAATGACCCAGACATCCTGGCGATGGCAGTTATCTTTGATCACAATGCTGACTTCATGCAGAACACCAACTTCTTCATCTGCCCATTTGGCATAGTTGGCAGGACCTACTGCATACAGGCAGTGGGCAGCAGCTTGATAGGTCCTGGCTGGAGTGTTCCCCTACTGGGCCGGCTGAGAGGTTCCTAAGCTGCTGTGATGAGGGGTTTCTTGGCTGTGCCAGACAGTACTGTTGGATGTGGCCAGGTTGCCCACACCCATAGCACCCCCGGGGATTGCTGGCCCTGGCCAGGGAAACAGGGGCCAGCCAGGCCTGGGGCTGATGAGGAGCTGCTGGGGGATGAGCCAGGGTTGAAGCAGAGAGGGTTGGCACCTGGCATTGGTGTATTGATGAGCCAGGGTGGCGCTTGGTCAGCTGTGGTAGGCCAGCAGTCATAGACCCATTTTCAGACAGCTGTTGGAACATGGTTGTAGAAATGTTCCAGGAGTAAGAGCTGTGCAATTTTGGCCCCACTGGTGGCTTTGCAGCCGGCGAGCCAAGAGTCCATGGAGTGGGTGAACTGGTGCGTCCACTCTATAAAATGCTGTCCCTCTTGCTTTTTCAGCTCCCTGTTCTTTCAACTTATTATAGTCCCTCTTATCCTCAGCAGGAATAGTGTGAAAGGCCTCCAAGGCTTGACCGGATAGCTTGCCAAGCAGGATGGAGACTCTGTCAGTCTGGACGACCTCCTGCATCTCACACTGCATCTCAAAGACTTGGAAGTATTTGTTGATGTCTTCATCCTCTATGAATGCTCAGAAAGCTCCATGCGGCAACTTTGGTGGTCGGAGCATCTGCCCCGGAGGGGCTGGCAGAGCCCCCCCATCGACTAGTGCACCTCTGCTAGCTTGAGCTGGGTGGCTTCAGACACCATCTTTGTGATCATTTCCTCGGGGGGGTTAGTCCCATAGAGCACCAATCGCCACTGGACCTCCCTCTGCAAGTCAGACATCGTAGTCTCTGGGGTGGAGGCTGTACTGGGCTGCTCACTGCCGTGGTTGCTACCAGCTCCACCAGCACCACTGTGGTCATTACCGGACCCACCAGCCGATGCGTTAGCCCTCCATTAGCTCGGCTATGATTACTGCCTTGGTCTTGAGACTGGCAAATCTTTCTCTAGCCTCCAGCAACACCCGTAACTCTTCCTTCAGTAGCACGGAATACTGCTCCATCCGAATTCATCTTTAGGTGGTGGTTTGGACATTCCTGGTAGATGGAAGAATCCCACCGCTGCCACCAATGTGATGGTTTACCAGCTACCCCGACTGGGTAGCTCCGCCAAGGATTTTCCCAGTACCTGGAACCAGCCGCTATGTAGCAGAAAAAGTGATTTTAGCAGAAGCCCACCCAAATAACTAGAGAAACTAGCATTCAGGTTAAAACACGAAGTACACTTTATTAGGAAACACACAGAACATTTATACACAAACTGATCTTGATAATAGTCTTATCAGTCCCTCAAATCTCCTGCCATTCTGCCTCTCTAGAGTGTTCAGCGGTACAGGGATGGTACTTTTGGGGTGATCCCGGGGGAGCGGTGGCACAGCTCCGGTCCCCAGCTGACACAGTCCAAAAAGCACCCTGATCTATGGCTGGGGGCCAGAGCTATGAATGTCCAACCGTACACCGGGAAGGCCACTGGAGACTAGGTGATAAGGGGGAGTCCGAAACCCCCTGGTTCCCATGATAGTTCCTCCTTGCCAATCACCCCACCTCTGGTCCTCTCCAAGAGGTATTAATTCCAAGAAGAGCTGAGCTTAGGGACAAAGGCTTGCTGATGAAACCAGGGTTAAAGAGGACCGGGGATCCGAGTCGATACGGCCGGCTGGCAGTTCCATGGAAACCCCTGTTACCAATGGAGATCACCACTGGCAACTGGCCCACCTCTTGCCCTACCCAAGGGGTACCAATCTCCAAGAGAGCAGAGCTCTGGGACAAGGGGCCTCTGAAGCGGCCGGAGGTAAAGTTTTCTGGAGGGTGCTGGATGGAGAGAGATAGGTTGGTCCAAGACCAGAGCTCTTTTAAGATCAGGTTCAACATACATTTCTCACAAAAGGGAAGGGATTGGAGATCATGGTTGCTCTGAGGAGCCCAAAACCGCCAAGAAATGAGAGGGGGTGAGGTAGTAGGGGGTAGGGGTTTAACCCTTGCAGCCCGGTATCCATGACAACTACCAAAATACCAGCAGCTCAAGACAAAGATGGTCAAAACAGTTCTTATTTTCAACTCTGCCGGTCAGATTTATACCCTATTTCCAACACATATACTGTGAATATTACTTTTTTGTTTTCATAACTTTCTCTTTAATAAGCCTTCTTCTCCTAGATCATTGAATACATGCTTCAACTCCCAGGAGTAGAAGCATCAATTGATTTTGTTACGTTCACTTGTTATTGCTTTAATTGTTATATGTTATTTACTAATGTTTATTTGTTCACTCAGATTGAATACTTATGCATGCATATCTGTACCGACTCCTACTAAAACCTACCACGTCCCTTTCCTTTTCCCTTAAAGGGCGGAGACCGCTGAAATTCCACAAGCAAAGCAACAGGGTAAGAGATGCACTCACTTACAGCTAGATAACGAGTAATGCACGCTATAGGGAAATTAACGAACGCAACAAAAGTTGCGTTATTTAACCCCCTATAGCGTAGCCATTACAAGTTTTCAAACAGCCAGCTTGTGGGTGTGATATGGTTGCGTTGAGGTCCATACCACACACAATTCAAGCTCTGTTTTGATGTGCTCATGCACGCTTTTCCCATAGACATCAATGGGGAGAGTGGGCTAAAAAAAAAGCCTAACACCTGCAATGGCAGAATGAAAAGCTACGTAACCCAGCCACATTGATGTCTATGGGGAAAATAAAAGTTATGTTTAAACCTAACACCCTAACATAAACCCAACATCTAAACACCCCTAATCTGCCACCCCCGACATCGCCGGCACCTACATCATGTCCTACATCATGTTATTAACCCCTAATCTGCCGCTCCTGATATTGCTGCCACCTAAATAAAGTTATTAACCCCTAATTTGCTGCTCCCAATATCGCCACATTACACAAGTGATTAGATAAACAACAAAGGTGGACCTACAAAGGTGAACGTTTTTGGAAGGTATGTCCTGTAACCGAGGATTTGAAAAATTCCCCTGTCTCTACTCTTTCACAGGCTACACAAGTGCTGTTGTGGCACTTAAACATGCCAAACGTGGTCAACCAGGAGGATCTATTTCTCACTTGTTCGGGCAGTTTGGTGGGGGCCAGTATGTTACCCAAAGATTTGCCTCTTTTGTAGGCAAATGATCTCCTGTTCATTTGGAAATGTTACAAGCTTTCTCTATGAAAAGGGAATCACAAAAACAAAGGTGCCTCCTAGTGTGATACAGTTGGAGCAAATCGAATACTGTGAATGCCAAATTGATACTCACAAGTGTGGCAGCACTCAATTGTCAAAAGAAACAATCAGTAACACTAAGGGTAGGTTACTGCTAGGGGGCGCACAGGACCCTATATGATTACTATGTAAATAGGCTAAGAGAGAAGAGAACAAGAAATTACATGTAATAACTATAATAAAATATACTATATGAAATAATGTAAACAAATAAAAACATATGACCAATCCCAGTTCATTAACACCTGACACACCCAACCAGGTGTACTAAGACCTAATTGGTCTCAATATATGTATATATATGTTTTTATTTAAGCCAGTACTCTCATTGTATCAATAGAAGCCTAATGAAACAGACAGCAGTCTGAGAAACGTGTTGCTTGTTCTTTTAATATCTAGTGTCATGAGACACTGAGATTTTTATTTTATTAATAAAATTTGGTTTTATGTAAACCTCTTTGTGAGAGTCTGAGCTCTGTCAGTTCGGCAAGACGTTGGAGAAACCAGTTTCCTTGCAGTGTCAGTGAGCTGGGACACTGTGAGATCCCAGTCTGTTTTATTTAGCACAATTGGGTGCTGCTCCACTTGTGAGTACCTTTTTGATAACCTAACAAATCTCTTTCACCAACTGTATTACACCAGGAGGCTTGTCTTTTTGTGATTTTTTCACAGAGAAAACTTGCTCAGCACTCAATTGTGCTAATAGAGGCAGACTGGGAACTTTCAGTGTCCCAGCTCACTGGAAGCAACAAGATAGCTGGTATCTCCAATGTCCAAGATGGACCAAATAAGCTCAGACTCTCAACAATAAGTTTAAAAAATAAATAAAAAATAAAATGTCAAACATATGACACTAAAATGAAATAAACAATAAGCTACGCGTTTCTCAGTCTGCTGTCTGTTTCATCAGGCTTCTGTTCATAAACTGAGAGTACTGGCTTAAATACACCTAAGGTCCAATCCCTATCCTCTATACAATGACACACCTATTCAGGTGTGTATACACATAATTGATCCAATTAACAACAAAGATGCTGATAGAATGTTGGTAGATTATTCTGTAAGTCTCAAACCTCATGTTATGATAAAGCCATTATTGACAATGAATACACACAAAAAAAAAATTATATAAAGCTATATAACTAACATATCTTATGGTGAATATCATGTCAACAACATATACTGCATAGTTAGGTCAGATCTCTAATGGATCAGAATAGTGCCCCAAATAGTATAACTAAAACAATGATATATTTACAAAGAGGTGTAAACATAAAAATTGGGTGACTAATTAGAGTGATTCATAGCGTTCAAACTACTGGTCCTTATCATAAACCGATTTTTTATACTGTTTTATATAAACTTACTTTGTACACTTTATGTTTGTGGAATGATAATCATTTATTTGATTCACCATTGTGTATTACGATCTGATAATCCTATGAAACCGTTTAAGAGAATATTTCAAAATATATATGGAGATCTTATTATACATATGATTAATCAAGTTATTCTTAAATTCAAACATGCCTATGTGTTAGTAATAGGTCTCATTTGGGAGCCATTGAATCGTACCTTGTTTAAGTCCCTCATAACGAATCACATATTATTATTTTACCGATGGAGGTGTAGTTTATACCTGAAGTTACTTCCGTGTATGTCAATAATAGCAACGTGGCTAAAGCCCTATCAGGTCTGAAGTTGTCAAATTACTAAGACCTCATGTGGTTGCTAAATTTACGTAGCAGCCCTAAGCTATTTCTGGGTAGAGCCAACGTGTAAATCCAATATACAGACGAAAAAAACATCGTCCTGGATAGAAATAACTATACCTATAATATACTATGAAAGAATGAATAATTACATGAAAATAAATACAATAAAAGAGTAAATATTGGAACTAAATCCAACTTTGCGCACATGCAGATATTCTTAAGAGTACATATATATATAAAGTGTAGATATCACATATCCCCTATACAGACAAGTGTTAAAGGGATTATTTAATATAATCAAATATATATATATATATATATATATATATATATATATATATAAACTATTCTAAATCCTATCTAAACTTAATGTAAAAGATTAATATAATATATAATAATATGGGTAAAATAAGTGTGAATTGATACATAATAATACATAATAGATACTCAACTAATAAATTGTAGTAAATTATATACTACCTAGTGACTAATCTATAAAGGAGGAATGTAGTGATTTAAATAGTGAAAAGTGAAATAATAATAAGTGTGATGACCTAGATTATATGAGATCTATGCGTAATAATTATAATATAAAAAAATGATAAGTGATACTAACTACATGATGTATCATACAACTAATAAACCTAATGTTATTATATAATGTCTCCATTCAACAGCTAGTGATTATGACAATATAATATGTAATTGGTCTCAAAGGATGTGAATTATTTTTTATGATATAAGCCCTTTCTTAACTATAGCTCTCTTATATACTATACCCTCTGCTAGCTAATGTTGCATGCAGTATAGGTGGTGACATGATATACATAATAATGATGTGCTCATTTGAAATTATATGAACATCATTATTACCTTATCTGGGTCATCACTAATATAGGCCCTAGCCCTCAAGTGCATTAGTGCTTAATTTTCACATGTTTTATATTATTATGTTAAATTTGTGGGCTTCGCCATAGATTATATTATACCCTTGTTTATATTTTTGTTTTTATTTTTGCGCCCCCTAGAGTTACCATCCAGGCATTTCATTTGGAAAGGTAACTAGGAGGATCACTTTTGTCCAAAATCTCAATGTGAATGACGTAGGAATCAGTTTTACCCATGAGTGGGATTCACATAGCATTCACTATTTGGACATACCTTCCAAAAACATTCCTGTCTAAATTGTTGGTCCACCTTTGTTGTTTATCTAATCACTTGTGTAATTTGTGATAAACAGTATAAGGGACTTACGACCCGTGAAGTGAGATCAAGAGTTTGTCCAGTATCAAATCTGGTATGGCCAGCACTCCCCTAGTCCAGCATTTTGCCCAGTTTCACACTAAAAGTGCTCCTACATTCAGGTGAACTTGCATTGAAAAAGTCATAGCACTCAACGGGGGGGGGGGGGGATCGAGAGAGACTATTGGGGAAAAGAGAGGTATTTTGGATCTTCAAGCTTGAAACCAGATATTCCAAAGGTCTAAATTCTGATTATGACCTGATACATTTTTGGGAATAGAAGCTCTTTCCCCATTGGTCTCCCTCTCTCTCCCACTAGTTTTGAACCATTAGAAAGGTGGACCTACAATTTAGCAGTGAATCCTAGGTTAATTGTATATATAGCACTGGCAGGGCTCTTTTTTCATGACATATAAGTGATTATTAGGTTGAGCTTATTTCTATGCTTCTACATAGAGCTTATTGTTTAGGTCTCAGGTTGTATGTCTGGATAATTTTCCCAATGTTATAAGGGGACATGGACCCCAAGAGGTGACTTTACTCACTGTTTACCTCTACATCTGGGCACCTTGAAATAGTATATATTCCCTTTTAAATAGATCTTACTGTAACTACATATATACTGTGATTGTCACCTTAAGTAGTCCACATCAATAAGACGGGTTATAGTCCCTCATACTATTTATAAATTATGATCCGAATGCAGTAATATTGTCCTCATTCGTATGTGCCATTATTGGGGAACATTATTTTATTTATTTTTCTAGCACCATAAATGTGTACACATGTCACATAACTAGATTAGGTTGTTCTAATATTTATGTATACCTGACACCTATGAGTGTTGAATGGAACTCTTAGGTAATTTGTGGTCCCGTATCTTAACTGAATTTGTTAGGATACTGACATCTTCTTTTTTTGTTTTCATTCCTGTCATTGTATTTATAGTATTTATCATTGATTTCTGCAATCCATTACAAAGGTGAACAATTTTCTGTGTTTGTACTTTGTACTGCCGCCATATGCGTTACATATACAAGTCCATATGGTGTCAATTAAGCAATTATTGGATTGTCCAATAGGAGGAGGTTTTTTGTTTTAAATGTTTGCTTTGTTTTACATTTGTCTAACAGCTTCGAATACGGCAACTGCTGAAATGCATCAGCTGCGTTTATCTAGCTGACCTCCATTGTTACAGCCTGAGTTCCCAGGTTTTTATTTGTATTTGAACGTATACTAATAAAATTCCCATGTTTTACTCCCGGCTGGTGCTCCTTTACTTTTGAGCTCCGGTGGTATTTAACCCCTACTCGTTTAAACTCCATCTACCTAGGGGCCTCAAAGCTTTGTTGGAGAGGTTGCAGAGAGCATGGCTCTTTGCTACACATATTGTGGCAGTGCCCTAAGGTAACCCCATTATGGCAGGCGATTGAAACTCATCTCTGCACTATGTTCCAAACAGAAATTACTCTAACACGAGAATCTCTCTACTAAATGACCTCCCTAACCTTCTATGTAAACTGAGACTATGTCTTTTACCAATAGGCCTCAATGCAGCAAAATTACTTATAGCTAGGCATTGGAAATCAACCATAAATCCTACTATAACAATGCAGAGAGATAGAGTAGGAGAACTCTTAGATCTTGAAGAATAAGGCTGTATGAAATATAACCTAAATACTTCCTTCTCAGAAGTGTAATTCTTTTGGAATGAGTCCATACACTCCGCAAAGCCTAAATTATCTTATGAACAGAGCCCTGAAATTTTATCCATAGTGGCGCCTTTTATGCCTACGACTTAGATGGAGCTGTCTACTTCCTCTTCCTCTACTTCCTTCCTAATTCCCCTTCCTCTCTTCTCTTAATGAGAAATTTTTCACACAAAGAACTGACATATGAAGTTTTGCCTGAAATGATCTGTCTCAGAGGGAAATGAACACATGGACTGGCTCCAAAGTACTGATAAGATATCTAATGAGAGTGAACATAGTTATTGTTTCATACTATATTGGTTATATAAAAGACTTAAAAATGGGAAAGTTGTTTAACCACTGTTGTACAAATTGCAGACTGTTATCAACTGTTTGCGCATTTTGTTTTCATTAAGTACAATTGATATGTATATTGTTTAAAAACTTTTTTCAATTAAGTAAGGAAGGGATGAATTCTGGAAATGTTGCGTAGGTGTGAACGGCAGGATTTGGTAAGTGCTTGTATATGTGGGTTGAATGTAAGCTCTGAGTCTAGTGTGACCCCAAGACAGCAGACCTGGGGTGAGGTGTTGAGAATAGAGTCTCCAACCATCAGAGAAATATCAGGTGTTGGATGTCTCAAAGAGGGGGGAATAAGAAGCAGCTCAGTTTTGGACAGATTGAGTTGGAGGTAATGTGAAGACATCCAAGAGTAAATTGCAGAGAGGCAGTTGGAAATCTGGTTGAGTAAAGAGGGAAGGTTTTCAGGAGAGAAAAGATAGATTTGGGTATCATCGCATATAAGTGGTACTGGAATCCAAAGGAGGCTATACATTTTCCATGTGAGGATGTATGGAGAGAGAAAAGCAAGGGGCCCAAGACAGAGCCCTGTGGTACTCCAACTGAGAGAGGCATAGGATTGCAAGATATGTTGTTAAAGGAAACTGAAAATGAGCGGTTTGAGAGATATGAGGCAAACCAGGAGAGGGCTGTGTCTCGGATGTCAAATGAATGTAGTATTTTTAGGAGGAGAGGATGGTCGACTGTGTCAAAAGCAGCGGATAGGTCAAGAAGAATTAGTAAGGAGTAGTGGCCTTTTGCTTTAGCTGATAACAGGTCATTTGTTACTTTAGAAAGAACAGTTTCTGTTGAGTGTTTAGGACGGAAACCAGATTGTAGTGGATCAAGTAAGGAGTTAGTTGTGAGAAATTAAGTTATTAGATTATAGACCAGTCGTTCCAATAATTTAAATTAAAGCAAAGGGAAGTAAGGAGACCGGTCAATACTTAGAAGGCATGGAAGGGTCAAGCAAGGGCTTCTTTAGGATTGGTATGATTGATGTACGTTTGAATGTATCCGGAAATTTGCCAGTGGTGAGAGATTGGTTAAAGAAATGATATAGGGTAGGAGTTAGTGACACAGAGAGAGAGGGAAGAAGTTGTGAAGGAAAAGGGTCAAGTGGGCAGGTTGTGAGATGAGCCAAGGATAGGAGTACAGAAACTTCTTCCTCTGTTACAGGAGGGAAGTAGCATTGAGTTTTGTTAATAGAAAGGGTGGGATTGCTGGGTTTGAAGAGAGATATCTTTTCTAATGGTGTCAATTTTTTTTTTTTTGAAGTGATCAGCAATAATCTAAGCAGCTTTGTCAAGTGTTGATTTTAGTGCCAAATTATACTGTAAAGCAACAAGGTTTGGGCAAGAGAGGGATAAAATGTCAGAGAGCAGAGGATTCAGTTGAGTGGAAAAGTCTGTGAGATCGAAGTCATTTAAATTCCTGTAAGGTAGCAGTTTCTTGGGGGCTTGCAAAGATGTAGCAGGTAGAGTAAAAGAGAAAGTTAGTAGATGGTGGTCAGAGAGAGGAAAGGGGAAGTTAAGGAATTTGGAAACGGCCCAGAGATTAGTGAAGACCAGGTCTATGGAGTTGCCTTCATAGTGGGTTGGAGATGTTGTCAACTGGGGCAGGCCAAAAGAGGTGGTAAGGGATAGACGTTTAGAGGCAGCAGGCATGTTAGGATTATGAAGGGGTATGTTGAAGTCTCCTAAGATGAAAGAAGGGACATTACAAGAGAGAAAATGTGGAAGCTAGGCTCCAAAGTGGTCCAGAAATTGTGATGCTGGGCCAGGGGTCTGATAAATAACTGCAACATGAAGAGCTAGAGGGGAGAAGAGGTGGATAGCATGACCTTCAAAAGATGAAAAGGAAAGAGAGGGGGTAAAGGAATGCAGTGAAAGGTACTGTGTGGAGACAGGAGAATTCCTACTCCCCCTCCTTGTTTGTCTCCTGGCCTGGGAGTGTGACTGAAGTGCAGAACGCCATAGGACAGAGAGACTACAGCAGTTGTGTTAGAGGAGGAAAGCCAAGTTTCAGTGAGGGCTAACAGGTTAAGTGAATGTGAAATAAATAGGTTGTGAATAGATGTAAGCTTATTGCATACAGAGCGTGCATTCCAAAGGACACAAGAGAATTGGGGTGTACTAACAGAGGTGCAGTTAATGAGGTTTAGAGGGTTACGTGGGCAAGGTGTATGAGATGTCATTTGGGGTAGTGAGCTGAGGGAAGCAGAGGGTGGACCTGGGTTAGGCGAGACATCCCCAGCTGCAAGAACAAGAAAGGTGGTGATGAGAATGTGTCATATGTGAGTGTTTAAGTTTAGGATCAGGGAAGCATGGCTGGCTGAGGGATGTGAGATAGGAATAGAGTTCCATGTGAATTGTAGAGGGGAGAAGGTAGAAGAGATGGAGAAATATGAATTGTCTGAGTGCTGTTTGTGAAAGGAAGAGCTGTGACTTTAAGGAGAAAGGAGGAAAAGGTTAATGCAGACATTACAAAGTGTAGCATGTTTGCAGTTAATTTGGGAGATTTGAAATTACTTATTTCTGTTGTCCACTCCTTTGTCTAATCAGCAGAGAACTACACATGCTGCACTGATCTAACAAGCTAGCTTGATATAACAAGCTTGGTGTATCAATTTAATAGGATAAGAGCTTCTGAAATTCTATTGGCTGATTTGAAAAGCAAATAGGATTTCAGTAGCTCTCATCCTATTGGCTGATTTAAATTTCCAAAATCAAATCAGCCAATGGGAATGCAAGGGACGCCATCTTGAATCGCGTACCTTGCATTGAAGATTTAGTGTACAGCGGCGACCGTATGAAGAGGATGCTCTGTGCCGGATGTCTTCAGGATGGACCCGCTCCGCGCCGCCAGGATAAGGATAGAAGAAGCCGTCTGGATGAAGACTTCTTGCCACCATGATGAGGATAGAAGAGGCTGCCTGGATGAGGACTTTGCCGCCTGGATGAAGATCGTTTAAGCAGGACTTCAAAAACTGTAAGTGGATCATTGGGGGTTAGTGCTAGGTTTTTTTAAGGGTTTTTTGGATGGGTTTTTTTTTTTTAGTTTACTGTTTGGGCTTTCGTAAAAGAGCTAAATGCCCTTTTCAGGGCAAAGCAAAAGAGCTAAATGCCCTTTAAGGGCAATGCCCATAAAAAATGCCCTTTTCAGGGCAATGGGTAGCTTAGGTTTTAAAAAAATAAATAAAAATTATGTTAAAAATTCATAGATCCATGATCCACAAATTTTTAACATAAATTTTTAAAAACGTGATCATTTTTAAGCACCGAACTGTATCCTGTTATTTATTGTTTCAACCTGACTGCTTTTGATTTTAACCATTGTGTTATCCATTATTGTATTAAACCTTCGATCAAACGATACCCAACCTCTGCCTTTAGTTAGTTGCTTTGTACACTACTTACTCAAATGTTAAAATGGATTCTGTCCTATACATATACCAAAGATAAAGGTTTGTAGGGGGTAAGGCAGTTATAGTGTGTGATGCAGGGTTAATCAATGTTTATCTTTAATACTAATTTCACATATGCATACTTTCAAAGTGTAATACACAATGTAACAAATGGCACTTACAAGTTCTGATGAGTGATCAATGACTCAAGTATAGTGCAATTTGATTCATTAGTGATAGTAGAAAATGTATATTTCAATGAGATTGGCTGATTTAATTAATCACGTGATTATGCATTTACCAATAAGAAGTTGTAGAAACATTTACCAGTTTGTGGGTTGTTTAGATGTTTGAGTATTGCGTCACATTTGGTGCGAAAATTGTTGCGTCAAATTTGGTGCAAAGTGGAGAGTGGGACTTGTATTAACCCCTTAACGACCGAGGACGTGCAGGGTACGTCCTCAGAAAAAAGGCAGTTAACGCCTGAGAACGTACCCTGCACGTCCTCGGTGTGGAAAGCAGCTGGAAGCGATCCTGCTCGCTTCCAGCTGCTTTCCAGTTATTGCAGTGATGCCTCGATATGGAGGCATCCTGCAATAACCTTTTACGGCCATCCGATGCAGAGAGAGCCACTCTGTGGCCCTCTCTGCACCGGACATCGATGGCCGGTATCGTTGGTGGGTGGGAGCCGGTGTGGGAGGTGGGTGGCGGCCATCGATGGCCCTGGTCATGTGGAGGGGGGCGGGATCGTGGGCGGGTAAGTCCGGGGGCGGGCGCACGCACGTGCACGAGGGGGCGGGCGCGTGCACGGGGAGGGAGCGGGTGGGAACCGCTACACTACGGACAAAATTTAAATCAATAAAAAAGCCCTTAGGTGTGATTTAGGTGGTGGGGGTTGGTCCGTGATTTGATTGTTCAAAATGGGTACTGGCAGACAGCTGCCAGTACCCAAGATGGCCCCCAATAAGGCTGAGAGGGAGGCTTAGAGAGCTGTTTTGGGGGGGATCAGGGAGGTTGGGGGTTAAGGGGGGATCCTAAACACAGCATATGTAAATATGCTTTTTTTTTTTTTTTCTTAAAAAAAAAAACAAAAAAAACTTTTATTTTAGTACTGGCAGACTTTCTGCCAGTACTTAAGATGGCGGGGACAATTGTGGGGTGGGGGAGAGAAGGGAGCTGTTTGGGAGGGATCAGGGGGTGGGATGTGTCAGGTGGGAGGCTGATCTCTACACTAAAGCTAAAATTAACCCTGCAAGCTCCCTACAAACTACCTAATTAACCCCTTCACTGCTAGCCATAATACACGTGTGATGCGCAGCAGCATTTAGCGACTTTCTAATTACCATAAAGCAACGCCAAAGTCATATATGTCTGCTATTTCTGAACAAAGGGCATCCCAGAGAAGCATTTACAACCATTTGTGCCATAATTGTTTGTAAATAATTTCAGTGAGAAACCTAAAATTGTGAAAAAATTAACGTTTTTTTTTACTTTGATCGCATTTGGCGGTGAAATGGTGGCATGAAATATACCAAAATGGGCCTAGATCAATACTTGGGGTTGTCTACTACACTACACTAAAGCTAAAATTAACCCTCGAAGCTCCCTACATGCTCCTTAATTAACCCCTTCAATGCTGGGCATAATACACGTATTGTGCGCAGTGGCATTTAGCAGCCTTCTAATTACCAAAAAGCAAAGCCAAAGCCATATATGTCTGCTATTTCTGAACAAAGGGGATCCCAGAGAAGCATTTACAACCATTTATTCTATAATTGCATAAGTTCTTTGTAAATAATTTCAGTGAGAAACCTAAAGTTTGTGAAAAAATTTGTGAAAAAGTGAATAATTTTTTTTTATTTGATCGCATTTGGCGGTGAAATAGTGGCATGAAATATACCAAAATAGGCCTAGATCAATACTTTGGGATGTCTTCTAAAAAAAAATATATACATGTCAATAGATATTCAGGGATTCCTGAAAGATATTAGTGTCCCAATGTAACTAGCGCTAATTTTGAAAAAAAGTGGTTTGGAAATAGCAAAGTGCTACTTGTATTTATGGCCCTATAACTTGCAAAAAAAGCAAAGAAGATGTAAACATTGAGTATTTCTAAACTCAGGACAAAATTTAGAAACTATTTAGCATGGGTGTTTATTGGTGGTTGTAGATGTGTAACAGATTTTGGGGGTCAAAGTTAGAAAAAGTGTGTTTTTTTCCATTTTTTCTTCATATTTTATAATGTTTTTTATAGTAAATTATAAGATATGATGAAAATAATGGTATCTTTTGAAAGTCCATTTAATGGCGAGAAAAACGGTATATAATATGTGTGGGTACAGTAAATGAGTAAGAGGAAAATTACAGCTAAACACAAACACCGCAAAAATGTAAAAATAGCCTTGGTCCCAAACGGACAGAAAATGGAAAAGTGCTGCGGTCATTAAGGGGTTAAATGTGTTGAACATGGTGCAAATAGATTTATCCAAAAAAGGAAGTTGGCTATATTATGTAATGTATTTATTTCCTTTGTATCCATATATCTACTAGTGCACCAAATTTGGAGCAATAATATCGTCTCCTTGCTTTGTAATGAGAGACAAAGATGTAACATAATCCATAAGTAGGGTGACATCTCCCTAATTTACTTTTATTATCTAATATGCTTCATTGACTTGCAGCATTGAACATAACCTTTCTGCGTTTTCAAACTACCATTGATTTCTATGGCATTTGCGGCCTCAAGGGTGGCGGTTTGAACTATAGGTATGCTGCTTCGGAATAGACACGAGCGTTCCTGTTGAATTTTTGATAAATTGGCAAGAGGGTCAAATAGAGTTGAATGTGACGGCGGATGATCAGTATTCTGCTCAAATAACACAAGAATCGATTTGCATAGGATTGATATCGCGGGAGTGGATATTACGTCACACATTTCAACATATGATGATCTTGACGCTTTGTTAACTACGGCGGATCAACTTTGCGTCTAATTTGACGTGACATTCCAGCGTATTATCAGTTGAAGTATTGATAAATCAGCCCCGTAGTGTCTACTTCTTTAGCTGGAAGCATAATCACAAGTTTGCTATGCTGGGTCCTCAGATACCACCTGACTGTTACAGTGCGCTAAGCATTCTTCATTATATATTATAGTACTTTTAACTTTTCCATGGCAATAGTCACTTTTTCCTTACACAGTGTAAATTAGCTTCCTGTTTTGTGGTTTAATTCTAAGAGCTACGTCTTCAGTGCCAAAAGGAGATTGCACTAAACAGCCCTCACTTCTGCAAGTATCTTGCAAATTGCTAAGGAAGTTGTGCTCCTAGATATAGGAGAGTACTTTTATAAAGTGGCATATAACAGTATGAGTTCTTTCCGATTAGCAATCCTGCATTCAGTTTTTGCCAACGAATTATGCATTACTAACTTAAAGCTTACTTCCATTGAGCAGTTAAAAATGTAGCCGTAAGCTACCAAAGCGAGCGACAGCTAAAAGTAAATTACGGCTTCATTTTAGTACCAGGTTTCCATTGAAAAAGGTTCCGCTTTGCGTATAGGTGTAAGTTAGCGTTGTTTTAACCCTTCCACCCGATGCCAGCTTTCTAAAACATTAATAGGTTACTATGGTAACCCAACCTTACACTACACTCCATTGCATATACGGCGCCACATACAAGTGCAGCGTGTATATGTTCCCCACGACGCTCGCTGTTTAAATCAAACACCTAACGTATGCACATTATCTACCTTTCAACCGCAAACTCCCCCACCGCAATAACTAATAAATGTATTAACCCCGTCAGCCCCCATATCGCAAAGTATCTATTTAAACTATTAACCCCTAAACCGCCATACCCCCATATTGCAAAGCATCTATTTAAACCATTAACCCCTGATCCACCAACCCACATATCGCAAAGTATCTATTTAAACTATTAACCCCTAATCCCACCATGCCCCCATATTGCAAAGTATCTATTTAAACTATTAACCCGTAATCCACCATGCACCCACAACACAACCTAGCTATTTAACCTATTAACCCCTAATCTGCCATGCACCCACAACACAAATAACTAAATTACAAATAAAATAAAAAATCCTAAATTACAATTAAATTTAAAAAAAACTAACATTACTTTAAAAATAAAAGAAACTAAATTTTAATTAATCTAAAATTACAAAAAATTAAAAAAGTCTATTACATAAAATAATAAACCAAATTATCAAACATAAAAAAATAAGACTAATCCCTATGAAAATAAAAAAGCCCCCAAATTATAAACACCCCCTAATCTAATAATAAACATTGCCCTAAGCTAAACAGCTCTTTTACCTTTAAAAAAACTAAGTTCCCCGTAACAGTAAAACCCCCCACCCACCAAACCTCCCAAAATAAAAAACCTAACACTAAAAAATCCTAAACTAGCCATTGCTCCTAAAGGAGCATTTGTATGGGCATTGCCTTAAAAGGGCATTCAGCTCTTTTACTGCCCTTTAAATCCCTAATCTAAAAAATTAAAAAAAAAAAAAAAATTCTTTTAAAAAAGGCTTAGTCTAACCCCCATATAGGTACTCATGGTTCCTGAAGTCCAGCAGTGAAGTCTTCTTCCAAGCGGCGACATCTTTTTCCATCACGGCGACCTCTTCTATCTTCATCCAGGACCATGGAACTGAAGACCCACGACCGAGGAACTGAAGAACTGTGGAGGCCAGTCAATGACTGTCATTGTTTTAGCAGCTGTTTTTCTCTCCAAATATGATTTCACTGTATTAGCAGTGTGCATGGGATTGTTATCATGCTTACAAATAAAACTATTCCCAATCAGGAGCTTTTCAGAAGGAATGGCATGATGAATTAAACCTGTCTGTACTTCTCAGCATTTATGAGCCCATAAATTCGGACAATATCGCAAACACCACTGGCAGAAATGCAGTCCCAAACCAGGACAGACCCTCCACCATGTTTCACTGAAGGCAGCAAGCCCTTATTCTTCCATCTCTCTCTTCTTCTCACATATTGTTGACAATTAGACCAAAAAAAGTCAAACTTGGTTTTGTCACTCCATAATACTCTTAAATCCAATCTTTGTGAACTTCAAGCCAATCTTTGTGAGCTGTAGCATATATTAGCCTTTTCACCCTGTTCTCCTTCCAAAAAAAAGTGGTTTCTTGGCTGCTACCCTTCCACAAAGACCATTCCTGATCAAGCTTCTTTGGAATGTAGAAGGGTCAACTTGGCATACCTATAAAGCTGCCAGATGCTGTGCTAGACCCTTTCTGGACTTCTTCCATTCTCTCAAAGAAGAAAGACTGAGAAACTTCTCATCAGATTTTGGTCCTTGATATAAGTGTGGTGTGTACAGGGCCTGGGGCTGAGGAAATAGCTAACGGGTTAATAGTGCTGACTTGTCTAGATAGAAAGTCCTGACTGTTAGGTCAGTATTTATTACACACTCTATAAATGTTGCACATGGTTATAATAACAATAAAATGACAATAAAACAACATTAAAACTACTCATGGATCCATGAAATTAAAACAAAGTGAAATACTGGTACATATAAAAATGCTTATACATTATTGCATGATTGGAAGTGATCCAGAAATGCTTGAGCCTTCGCTAGGTTTACTGGGACACGGGAAAGAAAAAATCTCTTTGCAGGAGGCCTTATCTTGAAGCCAACTTCCGGCGACATGTATGACGCCGGAAACAGAAAAAAAAATGTGCGCCAAAAAAGTCCGCGCCAAGAATGACGCAATAAAATGAAGCATTTTCAGCCCCCGCGAGCCTAACAGCCCACAGGGAAAAGTCAAATTTTTAAGGTAAGAAAAAATTATTTATTCATATGCATTATCCCAAATATGAAACTGACTGTCTGAAATAAGGAATGTTGAACATCCTGAGTCAAGGCAAATAAATGTTTGAATACATATATTTAGAACTTTATATACAGGGAGTGCAGAATTATTAGGCAAATTGTATTTTTGAGGATTAATTTTATTATTGAACAACAACCATGTTCTCAATGAACCCAAAAAACTCATTAATATCAAAGCTGAATAGTTTTAAAAGTAGTTTTTAGTTTGTTTTTAGTTATAGCTATTTTAGGGGGATATCTGTGTGTGCAGGTGACTATTACTGTGCATAATTATTAGGCAACTTAACAAAAAACAAATATATACCCATTTCAATTATTTATTTTTACCAGTGAAACCAATATAACATCTCAACATTCACAAATATACATTTCTGACATTCAAAAACAAAACAAAAATAAATCAGTGACCAATATAGCCACCTTTCTTTGCAAGGACACTCAAAAGCCTGCCATCCATGGATTCTGTCAGTGTTTTGATCTGCTCACCATCAACATTGCGTGCCGCAGAAACCACAGCCTCCCAGACACTGTTCAGAGAGGTGTACTGTTTTCCCTACTTGTAAATCTCACATTTGATGATGGACCACAGGTTCTCAATGGGGTTCAGATCAGGTGAACAAGGAGGCCATGTCATTAGATTTTCTTCTTTTATACCCTTTCTTGCCAGCCACGCTGTGGAGTACTTGGACGCATGTGATGGAGCATTGTCCTGCATGAAAATCATTTTTCTTGAAGGATGCAGACTTCTTCCTGTACCACGGCTTGAAGAAGGTGTCTTCCAGAAACTGGCAGTAGGACTGGGAGTTGAGCTTGACTCCATCCTCAACCCGAAAAGGCCCCACAAGCTCATCTTTGATGATACCAGCCCAAACCAGTACTCCACCTCCACCTTGCTGGCGTCTGAGTCGGACTGGAGCTCTCTGCCCTTTACCAATCCAGCCACGGGCCCATCCATCTGGCCCATTAAGACTCACTCTCATTTCATCAGTCCATAAAACCTTAGAAAAATCAGTCTTGAGATATTTCTTGGCCCAGTCTTGACGTTTCAGCTTGTGTGTCTTGTTCAGTGGTGGTCGTCTTTCAGCCTTTCTTACCTTGGCCATGTCTCTGAGTATTGCACACCTTGTGCTTTTGGGCACTCCAGTGATGTTGCAGCTCTGAAATATGGCCAAACTGGTGGCAAGTGGCATCTTAGCAGCTGCACGCTTGACTTTTCTCAGTTCATGGGCAGTTATTTTGCACCTTGGTTTTTCCACACGCTTCTTGCAACCCTGTTGACTATTTTTAATGAAACGCTTGATTGTTCGATGATCACGCTTCAGAAGCTTTGCAATTTTAAGAGTGCTGCATCCCTCTGCAAGATATCTCACTATTTTTGACTTTTCTGAGCCTGTCAAGTCCTTCTTTTGACCCATTTTGCCAAAGGAAAGGAAGTTGCCTAATAATTATGCACACCTGATATAGGGTGTTGATGTCATTACACCACACCCCTTCTCATTACAGAGATGCACATCACCTAATATGCTTAATTGGTAGTAGGCTTTCAAGCCTATACAGCTTGGAGTAAGACAACATGCATAAAGAGGATGATGTGGTCAAAATACTCATTTGCCTAATAATTCTGCACTCCCTGTAAAAGTGCCCAACCATAGCTTAGAGTGTCACAGAAAATAAGACTTACTTACCCCAGGACACTCATCTACATGTAGTAGAAAGCCAAACCAGTACTGAAATGAGAATCAGTAGAGGAAATGGTATATATAAGAGTATATCGTCGATCTGAAAAGGGAGGTAAGAGATGAATCTCTACGACCGATAACAGAGAACCTATAAAATAGACCCCGTAGAAGGAGATCACTGCATTCAAATAGGCAATACTCTCCTCACATCCCTCTGACATTCACTGCACGCTGAGAGGAAAACCGGGCTCCAACCTGCTGCGGAGCGCATATCAAGGGGTAAAGATAATGGTACATTTATTATAACATCAATTGGTGAAGTGTCCGACAGTGTCTGCAAATTCCTGCAAATAAATGTAATGTGCACAAATCATAATCAGAAGTGTCTGCAAAGTTAATTGAAAAAAATATGGTAAAAAAAATTTGATGAAAAATTGTGATGGAAAAAAATTGATGAAAAATAGTGATGAAAAATGGGTGGAAAAATGAATATGTGAAACAAAAATTGGTGAAAAAATATATGATCAAAAATTATTATAACAAAATATATATGAAATGACAATGGCAATGCAAAAAATTGTGATAATGCAAAAGATGATGATAATACAAAAAATGAAATGCCAATGGAAATGAAAAGATGAAAACTGTGACAAAAATGTGATAACAAATCCAATAATTGTAATCCAATAATTTAAAACAAAAGTCAAAGTGGAAAACCTTGTATGTTTGATGAGGATGATCCTCAGGGGATCCTGGGTGTTTCCTTGGAGTTCAATTGACCAATGCTATCGTCCTTGATTGTCTCTGTAAAAAATATATAACATAGTGTAGTAGGTCCAGATATGGGGAATAAAAGGAGTGGTGCTTACCAGTAGGTTGACGGGTTTCGGCCCTTAACTCAGGCCTTTATCAAGACTGGTTTTTGTGATGCTGATAATCCCTTTAAATACCTTTTAGCAGTGGGCGTGTAGCTAACCTTGATCAAAACCGGGTGTGTAAAACTGGAAGTGTATATGATCGAAAACACAGATATACAGGGAGTGCAGAATTATTAGGCAAATTAGTATTTTGACCACATCATCCTCTTTATGCATGTTGTCTTACTCCAAGCTGTATAGGCTCGAAAGCCTACTACCAATTAAGCATATTAGGTGATGTGCATCTCTGTAATGAGAAGGGGTGTGGTCTGATGACATCAACACCCTATATCAGGTGTGCATAATTATTAGGCAACTTCCTTTCCTTTGGCAAAATGGGTCAAAAGAAGGACTTGACAGGCTCAGAAAAGTCAAAAATAGTGAGATATCTTGCAGAGGGATGCAGCACTCTTAAAATTGCAAAGCTTCTGAAGCGTGATCATCGAACAATCAAGCGTTTCATTCAAAATAGTCAACAGGGTCGCAAGAAGCGTGTGGAAAAACCAAGGCGCAAAATAACTGCCCATGAACTGAGAAAAGTCAAGGTGCAGCTTCCAAGATGCCACTTGCCACCAGTTTGGCCATATTTCAGAGCTGCAACATCACTGGAGTGCCCAAAAGCACAAGGTGTGCAATACTCAGAGACATGCCAAGGTAAGAAAGGCTGAAAGACGACCACCACTGAATGAGACACACAAGCTGAAACGTCAAGACTGGGCCAAGAAATATCTCAAGACTGATTTTTCTAAGGTTTTATGGACTGATGAAATGAGAGTGAGTCTTGATGGGCCAGATGGATGGGCCCGTGGCTGGATTGCTAAAGGGCAGAGAGCTCCAGTCCGACTCAGACGCCAGCAAGGTGGAGGTGGAGTACTGGTTTGGGCTGGTATCATCAAAGATGAGCTTGTGGGGCCTTTTCGGGTTGAGGATGGAGTCAAGCTCAACTCCCAGTCTTACTGCCAGTTTCTGGAAGACACCTTCTTCAAGCAGTGGTACAGGAAGAAGTCTGCATCCTTCAAGAAAAACATGATTTTCATGCAGGACAATGCTCCATCACACGCGTCCAAGTACTCCACAGCGTGGCTGGCAAGAAAGGGTATAAAAGAAGAAAATCTAATGACATGGCCTCCTTGTTCACCTGATCTGAACCCCATTGAGAACCTGTGGTCCATCATCAAATGTGAGATTTACAAGGAGGGAAAACAGTACACCTCTCTGAACAGTGTCTGGGAGGCTGTGGTTGCTGCTGCACGCAATGTTGATGGTGAACAGATCAAAACACTGACAGAATCCATGGATGGCAGGCTTTTGAGTGTCCTTGCAAAGAAAGGTGGCTATATTGGTCACTGATTTGTTTTTGTTTTGTTTTTGAATGTCAGAAATGTTTATTTGTGAATGTTGAGATGTTATATTGGTTTCACTGGTAAAAATAAATAATTGAAATGGGTATATATTTGTTTTTTGTTAAGTTGCCTAATAATTATGCACAGTAATAGTCACCTGCACACACAGATATCCCCCTAAAATAGCTAAAACTAAAAACAAACTAAAAACTACTTCCAAAAATATTCAGCTTTGATATTAATGAGTTTTTTGGGTTCATTGAGAACATGGTTGTTGTTCAATAATAAAATTAATCCTCAAAAATACAACTTGCCTAATAATTCTGCACTCCCTGTAATGTATGTTTACCGTGTCTATTGTAATATTATTATGTGGTTTTACATTTCTTTATGATCAATTAAATTAATAGACTAGCTGTAGCTTGATAATCTATTTCCTATGGTTCTTTTGGATCTGCCGTGGATACTTACGTCACATGATTTTTTTATATCATGTGACTCATGAGGCAGCCTATCCGAAAACAGTCATTTGTTCCGGGATTTTTTCTGTGTATGTGCCTGTCATGGTTTATTTATACCATGTGAGTTCAAGCAACCAATCAGGAACTTGTAATGTATTAGATCGGTGTTCGCGTATAACAGCTGATGAGATGTCAGCCTGTCGGATCTAACAGCACATCGGAGTCCTTGCATAAAGTTATATAGTGATCACAGCTGATCTGTTTATACATAAATTGTGAACCTGTTTGGAATACTTATATAAAATATATAGAGATACTACGATTTGACCAACTGATTATATTGACTGGTCCTTATCACCAATATTGGCACTGGAATTGCTATAATAGCTAATCTATTTTGACAGATGAGAGATTGATTCTAAACAAAAATTACATTATTAAAATACATTATTAGATGAGAGGTTAACTTGTCAGATTCAACATTACATTGATTCCTAATATGAGAAATCAAGACCAATATAGATAACGTTAAACACTTACATGATTCAGCTTCCTGTATAATAATAAACTGAATATCTGGATTTCCTGACTGCCAATAATTAATCGATATGACTAATATAATTATACCTGGATACATCTCGTTGGGTAATACCAGAAGGCATAGTGTACTAAACTTGTGGGGTTTCTATTCATGTTTATTGTACTGAAATGATAAATGTGTAAGTAATAACTTAGAAACTCAATCTATAGACATATTTTCAATCTGGGCTTGTAAAATATTACAAACAACCGGTTTGTAAAATATCTGGTTTAAAACCTGTGGCCTGATTGTACTTATTACTAGACAATAGGACTTATTGATTAAAATCAATGTCCAAATAATATGTCAACTTGAATATAGTATGTTTGCAAGTGTTAGTATATAACATTGCAAGGAAAAAGGGGGGTAAGGGAAGTTTAGTCTATATAGGTCTAGAGCTAAAACATAGTCATTAACATAGCAAAAATTCAACCAAGAGAACAGATTGTGGAGAATCTTGTTATTTATATTAGAAATTATTGCATGAGAATGGATACATGCTAAGAATTGTATTTTGCTAAATGCTACTAGATTGGTCATTTGTGAACAGACCAAATGGATTATTATGAACATATTTAGGGGTGAGTTCATCTATGTGGTGTGATAGGATTGATCATATTGGTTATACTGATCAAGTAAGATGACAGAGAACAGGAGGAGGACTGTATCTGCCGGCTAGACCAAATCAAATCAATTGATGGAGATAGAAATAATAGTTAGCTAATTGACTATGAGAGGAACAGAATTGATAATCTTCTATATGAGTGTTGTCACATGAAAAAAGGATGAATTTAAAATACAGACATCCTATCTATAAAAAAAGTCAATTTCTGCATTGATCAATATAGATGGGGCTGCTGGTAATATAAATTGACATTATTTGATACACATTAGAAAGGCCCCCGGTTAATTAGTAGGATTAAACATATCATCCGGCGATCTACCTGTTGCACTATACTGTTGATGGTATTCATCCAATGTGTGGAGTAGAAGGGGCAAAAGAAGAGGAAAAGGGGCTAGCTTCCATCTGTTGTATATTGTACAATGTACACTAATTATGTTTGTTCTTTGTTTAAGTCTATTGACATAATAGAAGTGAGCTAGATTTCCATCTAGTAAATTATTCATGATGAGTGGAATCTTTAAAAGATGTTATATAAATATATCACCAGAAAATACGGAAAGTGTTTAGTTATAGGTTTAGAAGGTGGGACAGATCCTCTTTATTATTTAGACCTTTATGGTGTAGGCAGTCTAATAAAAATATCCATTTAGATTCTGCCTTAAGAAGTCTTTTTTCATAGTCACCACCTCTCCAGTTTTTTCTAACCTTCTGTATGCCTATAAAATTCAGATCTTTTATATTACCTTTGTGTTTAGTTGAAAAGTGTTTGTATAGAATTGTGTCCATGTTTAGTTTTTCTATCAACAATATTCTCTTAACCTATCTTTCAGGCTTCTTGATGTCTCTCCGACATATTGGAGTCCACATGAACACTCTATAAGGTAAATAATCCCTCGATCTTGGCATCTTATTAGATCTTTAATATCGTACTGTTCTTTAGTCTGGTATGATTGAATTGATTGATTTTTTTTCGATCTTTATATTTAATTAGCTCTTTACTTTCCACCTGTCTTACTTCTTCCATTTTAAGACTCAATTGTTCTTCATTATAGCCCCTTTCCACAAATTTTCCTTTTAATCGGGTAGCTTGTTCTTCCCATCTGTTTATATTTGAGCAGTTTTTACGGACCCTTAGAAATTGATTCTTTGGAATATTACTCTTCCACTTTTCATGGTGACAACTTAGATAGTGAATATAGTTGTTACTATCAACTTGTTTAAAATGTGTCAATGTTTCCCATTCACCTTTTGTAACTTCTATTTTTAGATCCAAGAATATAATTTCTTTTGGACTCCATATATGGGTGAACTTTAAATTCAAAATATTTTGGTTCATGATCTATTTGGTGTATTCAAGATCGTGGGCAGTACCCTTCCATATGATGAATATGTCATCTATAAATCTACGGTAGAGGACCAGGTCTGCGCTAGCTGGGCAAGATTCCCAGACAATCTTCTCCCATCTGCCCATAAACAGATTAGCATAACTAGGTGCGAACCTGGTGCCCATAGCTGTACCGCAGATTTGTTGGTAATATGTCCCCTCATTACAGAAATAATTATGGGTTAAAATATATTGGATACTATCCAATATAAATTCAGCTTGTTCTTTTCGAATTAATGGATCGTCATCCAAAAAGGATTTTATAGCCTCGCAACCCTCTTTATGTGGTATACTGGTGTATAAAGCGGTTACGTCACATGTCGCCATTAGGTAACCTTTCTCCCATGGGATGGTCTCTAGAATATTCAGAACCTGTGTTGAGTCTTTTAGATAAGATGGAAGGACCCTCACATATTTTTGTAGATGTTGGTCGACATATTCTGAAAGGTTACTCGTGAGGGATCCTATCCCAGAGATTATTGGTCGTCCGGGAGGATTCTGAAGAGATTTATGTATCTTTTGTAAATGATACAGTATTGGTGAAATAGGATGTTGTACATCTAAATATCTAAACTCCTTTTCATTTAATATTCCTAATGTTTTTGCTTTTTCTAACAGTTCTCTTAATTCCTTTTGGTAATGATCCACAGGGTTGTTACGAAGTTTTTGATATGTCATTTGATCACACTATGTCGTTTGAAAGTACACTATGCCTTCTGGTATTACCCAACGAGATGTATCCAGGTATAATTATATTAGTCACATCGATTAATTATTGGCAGTCATGAAATCCAGATAATCAGTTTATTATTATACAGGAAGCTGAATCATGTAAGTGTTTAATGTTATCTATATTGGTCTTGATTTCTAATATTAGGAATCAATGTAATGTTGAATCTGACAAGTTTACCTCTCATCTAATAATGTATTTTAATAATGTATTTAAATAATGTATTTTAATAATGCAATTTTTGTTTAGAATCACCTCTCATCTGTCAAAATAGATTAGCTATTATAGCAATTCGAGTGCCGATATTGGTGATAAGGACCAGTCAATATAATCAGTTGGTCAAATCGTAGTTTCTCTATATATTTTATATAAGTATTCCAAACAGGTTCACAATTTATGTATAAACAGATCAGCTGTGATCACTATATAACTTTATGCAAGGACTCCGATGTGCTGTTAGATCCGACAGGCTGACATCTCATCAGCTGTTATAGACACGCGAACACCGATCTAATACATTACATATATTTTTTTCACCAATTTTTGTTTCACATATTCGTTTTTTCACCCATTTTTCATCAATTTTTTTCCATCATAATTTTTCATCAAAAAAAAAAAAACCCTTAGGTCATTTCAGGATCACTTCCAATCATGCAATAATGTATAAGCATTTTTATATGTACCAGTATTTCACTTTGTTTTAATTTCATGGCTCCATGAGTAGTTTTAATGTTGTTTTATTGTCATTTTATTGTTGTTATAACCATGTGCAACATTTATAGAGTGTGTAATAAATACTGACCTAACAGTCAGGACTTTCTATCTAGACAAGTCAGCACTATTAACCTGTTAGCTATTTCCTCAGCCTCAGGCGCTGTACACACCACACTTATATTTCTGATTCTTTTGGGCTAGTTAGGGAGCCTTTTGTGCACAGCTAAAGGACCACACCTTAGCGCTGGGTCACTACAATTACCTCACCACTTTTTGGGTCCTTGACCTCTCCTAATTTTTCTTTATTAATTTCTTTATAACAGCTTGAATACCACATCTTAAGTATCCAGTTTGTTTGCTGATTTCCCTTTGAGAGTGGCATTGCTGATGCAAAAGTATGATTTTATGTCTGTCAAATTCTGTGATTGTTGGCAATTTGAATGGAATGATGTGATTGAAAGTTAGTGTTATTAACAAGCTTCCAATGAATGGTGTAATAGATCTTTTTCACAGCAGTCATTTTGACATGAAATACTGTACATCTCTAAAAATCTATATGTATGTATATGTATGTGTGTATATATATATATATCACCGCAGCATGAATTGAAGTTTTTCATAGGGCTCTCCATAGATCACAAGTGGGAGGCACTGCAGCGTGAAGCATCTTGGGCTGTTAGCCGAAAGGAGGAACATGGAGTTCACCACAACAAGATCATCCACTTTGAGTAGCAGGTAACCAGCGACTGGGACAAGTTTGTCACCAGCAGTATCGTGAGTGACTGATTTGAAAAATCATTGTGCTGTTTAACCCTTAAGTATTTGGGACTGATGTATTAAATATACAAACACTCTGAGGTATATAAGGCTGTGAGGCTTTACGTTTACTACATTTTACTGGGCTAATGGAACTTTCTCTGTTTGTATATATATATATATATATATATATATATTTGAAAAAAATATAGGGGAAATGACGGAGGGGACGCAGCTGCTGTGAGCTAATATAGAGTGACCCACCAGTTCATAATCAAATACTGGTATGGCCTTAAATATAACAGTAATGTGGTGCAGACCCTTAAAATAGATTATATGGGTTTAAGACAGAGAAGAAATCCTGAGCCAGGTATATCAGGATGAAAGACAGGGAATTCAGCACTCTTTTCAAAAAATATTTTATTTAGCTCAACAAAGTAAAATGAGGAGTATCCAAAAAATAAACCTACGTGGCCACAAGAGAGGACAATCTCTAGCATTTATTTATTTAGCGAGACATATTGTTTAAAAAAACAGATACAATATGTCTAAATACTATGGACCAAAAAAATGTACATACAAAAGAAAAAATAAACACAAAATTATAATACAAACCTGACCGGTCAGGGGTTAGTGTGAATGCTTGAACATAGTACATATACTGACAAGGAGTTACAAAAGGTATACCAATATTACAGCAGATAGCTTAATCTGCTGTTTTTTAACATGTCAGACAGAGATATCTCATTGTATGAACCGTAGAGTAAATGTATTTCATAGGAAGCCTTTGTCAGACTACTACACCCTGCTGCGAACGGCACCTTCAAGTATAAGGTTAATTGCCGGGCAGGTATAAAAATGGGATCTAAGTAGATACTGACATTGCGCCCAAGAAAATATAGTGTAACTATGGGCAGTACATATAAGGCATGTCAATGTCGTGTACATACATTTATATGAGCAGTTATATTAGTGAGACACACTTATTAAACTACTACACCCTGCTGCGTACGGCACCTTATTATATAAGGCTTAATGCCGTGCAGGTATATTGATGGGATCTAAGTAGTTATTAATAATGTATCTCAAAATATGTACATACGTCTGTTAGTAAGCAAGTAGCAAACAGTATAAGCGTAAGCATAGAAAATAGCTCAGCAGGAATGAGTAACGGACAGATAGTAGCATATATTTCTGTTAGTTGCTAGGCAGTCTCGTGCAAGCAGTCTTAAATGCATGAGGATGAAAAGTTCATGATAGGAATGGTAAGCATAAATGCAAAGTAGAAGACTGCATAGTAGTTTTGCATAGTGATGGTGTTATTTAGAGACTTGCAGTTTTACCCTTACACCCGGGTAGCGATATCCAGATCAAATAAAGACGTGCCTATTTATCAGGCAAGAGAGAAATATATGCTACTATCTGTCCGTTACTCATTCCTGCTGAGCTATTTTCTATGCTTACGCTTATACTGTTTGCTACTTGCTTACTAACAGACGTATGTACATATTTTGAGATACATTATTAATAACTACTTAGATCCCATCAATATACCTGCACGGCATTAAGCCTTATATAATAAGGTGCCGTACGCAGCAGGGTGTAGTAGTTTAATAAGTGTGTCTCACTAATATAACTGCTCATATAAATGTATGTACACGACATTGACATGCCTTATATGTACTGCCCATAGTTACACTATATTTTCTTGGGCGCAATGTCAGTATCTACTTAGATCCCATTTTTATACCTGCCCGGCAATTAACCTTATACTTGAAGGTGCCGTTCGCAGCAGGGTGTAGTAGTCTGACAAAGGCTTCCTATGAAATACATTTACTCTACGGTTCATACAATGAGATATCTCTGTCTGACATGTTAAAAAACAGCAGATTAAGCTATCTGCTGTAATATTGGTATACCTTTTGTAACTCCTTGTCAGTATATGTACTATGTTCAAGCATTCACACTAACCCCTGACCGGTCAGGTTTGTATTATAATTTTGTGTTTATTTTTTCTTTTGTATGTACATTTTTTTGGTCCATAGTATTTAGACATATTGTATCTGTTTTTTTAAACAATATGTCTCGCTAAATAAATAAATGCTAGAGATTGTCCTCTCTTGTGGCCACGTAGGTTTATTTTTTGGATACTCCTCATTTTACTTTGTTGAGCTAAATAAAATATTTTTTGAAAAGAGTGCTGAATTCCCTGTCTTTCATCCTGATATACCTGGCTCAGGATTTCTTCTCTGTCTTAAACCCATATAATATATATATATTTATTTATATATATATATATATATATATATATATATATACTAGTCCTAAAGCCCGTGTATACGGGCCAATTTTTTAGGTACCGCGGTTCCAACCCTTGCTCCCTCTCTCTCCCCCCCTCTCTTTTGAGTTCTCTCTCTCCCTTTTGCGCTCTCTCCCCCTTCTCTTTTGCTCTCTCTCTCCCACCTCTTTTGCGCTCTCTCTCTCCCCCCTCTCTTTTGCGCTCTCTCCCCCTTTTCTCTCTCTCTCCCCCCCTCTCTTTTGCTCTCTCTCTTCCCCTCTTTTGCGCTCTCTCCCCCTTTTCTCTCTCTACTCTCTCTCTCTCTCTCTCTCTCTCCCTCCCTCCCTCTCTCTCTCTCTCCCTGGTCATCGCGCTGCTGTTACAATTGCGGAGGTGCGCGTGCGAGGTCGGGTTGTACCTGATCATCGCGCTGCTGCTACAATTGCAGAGGTGCGCGTGCGAGGTTGGGTGGGTGCGCGTGCGAAGGTCTATTCTCTGCTGTGTGCTGCTTAAACTACGGAGGTGCACGTGCGAGGTCAATCTAAGGCCAAGTGTGTTTGTCTCTACTGCGCATGACGGCTTCAGACAAACACACTTGGCCTTTTATAATATAGGATATATATATATACATACATATGTATTTATATGTGTATATATGTATTTGCAGACATAATATATACACTCATAAATGCGTATGTACACACATATAGACATATAAGTACATTTTAGTCCTTTGCTGTCAAGTACATGAAAACATGTAATAGCATATTTATCCAATGTTCATATTTAATACAGTTTTATAGTGTGTATTTACTGTAAATTTTTCACATTCCAATGTTCTACACATAGCAGAATATGTTCTTTGTATTCCTAAATAGATATTCCTATATATATCGGTATTTATCTATATTTATCTCTTGATATTCTTAGTTGAAAGCTAAACCTAGGTAGACTCATATGCTAATTTCTAAGCCCTTGAATGCTGCCTCTTATCTCAATGTATTTGACAGTTTTTCATGGTAAGAGGGAGTTAGTTCATGTTTGCCATTTAGATAACATTTTGGTGTTACTTGGCACTAATTAGCTAAAATGCAAGTCTGTCAAAAGAACTAAAATGAGGGGGCAGTCTGCAGAGGCTTAGATACAAAGTATAATAAATGAAAACCCACCAACCAAAGTAATAATCAAGTGAGATAAAAAGAGCATGCAGTCACCCCCTGTTTCCTGGCCGATAGCTGCAGTCATCGGCATCAGGTGCCAGGGGTGAAAAACCATGCAATATCACTTATAGAATACACAAACTAGTTTCGGCCCAAGTATTGGCCTTTTTCAATGTGAATAGTAACAATCACTGTGTACAGTGTGTAATGACAATAACAAGTTACATGTATGATATGAGGGTTCTCTGTCGGTAACAGAATGTTCTATACTGCAGTTTTACTGTGTGCACTGCAATTTATTTCCTCCAATTGCAATGAATGCCCAAATAAGTGTAATACTCAGGAGCACATACAGTACTACTAACCCGGATCTTACTGTTTCACTAGTGTTATACACTAATCCTGTCAGAGTCTGTTTACACACTTTGTCTTCTGTTATGTGATGTCACAATCTGTCCACCAATCGTGATGCACAGAATCAGCACACGCCCACACCACAGCCGCACACAACGTAGATAGGCTGTATGAGGGGCGGCTCTGGATGCTGCATTATGATTGGTGAATAGCAGGCAATATGCCTGTATTTAAAAAGGTGCCATTTGGGGCTTTTGCTTGTTACTATTCACATTGAAAATGATAATGATATTGCATGTTTTTTTCACCCCTGGCACCTGATGCCGACGACTGATGCTATCGGCCAGGAAACAGGGGGTGAATGCATGCGCTTTTTATCTCACTTGATTATTACTTTGGTTGGTAGGGTTTCATTTATTATATAGAGGTTGTTTCCTCATTTTTTTAATTCCTTACTACTTAGGAAAGAGTGCTTATTAAACCCTAAACCTTTAATCTTTACTTATATTGTTAAATCCTTTTTTTAGGGGTAGCACCGGACTGTTACGTTTAGTTCAGTCTTTTTTCCAGGATCACTGGGTCCTAGTGCCAGTACCATTTTCATATTATTGTTAGATACAAAGTAATCACAGAGGTAAACAAGTATATTAATATAACTGTGTTGGTAATGCAAAACTGGGGAATGGGTAATAAAGGGATTATTTATCTTTTTAAACAATAAAAAATCTGGAGTAGACTGTCCCTTTAACATATATATTTTTTCATTTCCTTTTAACTAACAGTCCAATAAATGCTTCCACTAGTTTATCTCTCTCAATTTGATAATTTGGACTGTTTGTCTAGTCTTACAGTAGTGACTGTGGTGTAGCGTTTTGTTATGCTTTCAGATTTAAGCAATGCACCTCTCAGAGTTGCAGAGAGGGTATATGTGGCAGTTTACTGTAGACACACAATGGAGGCTTGAGGAATGCAGAAACACTGAGATGTATAATAGCAGGCAAATTACCTTTACTTATAATCAGTGACTAATCTTTTATTTAAAAACTGAGCTGTATTACGTTCATAAACAATCAAAAGGTTATTGCCTTCTCATTAGCAAGTATGATAAACTCTGGAAGGTATTTGTTTCACTATTCTGATTTCATCTACTGTTGTGAACATGGCTGACTTTTGACATAGTGGATAAAGACTAAAGTGAAATGACAGCAGAATCTGCAAATAGCTTTACTCAAAAAAGTAACACAATAGAGAAAGCTGAATCAATGTTGTGTCATTAAAGCAATGTAAAATAGTCTTTTTCATTGTTGTAATAAAAAGAGCACTAAGCAGTGGGTTATCAATAATATAAATCATTCCATTATGTATTGTTCATAATTTCAAATGGATTTTACCCTTTATTTCTTTTTTTAACTTCATTTGAGCAGAGTCCGTTTCTTCCTGTCACAGTCCCACGAGGGGTCTGTGGTCTCTACAGGGAGGCAAAGGAGGAGCTTCTACGTGTTTTCTAGGAGATCTGTGCACTAGCTCCAGTTAGTTTCTTGCCCATGCTCTGTTGAAAACTTTTTCTGCAAAAATCATGCAACAGGAAACAAAAGTAAAAATTAAATAGCCATAATAGTCATACGTAATATATAGTAGTTACACATCCGAGTAGGGTGACTGATTGGATCAATAACACGTTCCGCTCATAACCTCTTTGCAGGTGTTAAACACACAGTAGTGTAGGGCCGATAGTCTGAAAATTACATGCTCTAATGAATTAGAGCATGTCATTGTTCGGCTATTATAATCCTTTTATGTCTCCCTGTAGCAATGGCTACACTGAGAATTTCTAAAAGCTCACTTTGCAAGAAAAGAATTAGGTTGTTTGCTGTTTTTTAACACAATCTTTTTCCTTTTTATGTTAACTTTTATGATTTCTCATAGGTTTTAAATAAAGGAGCACTGACTGTTTCATATCCATTTAATAAGTACATTTGATAAGAAAACATTTTAAAATAAATAAAGGACCAGTAAATACAGTAGCTTTGCATAATCAACAAATGCATGATAAAAAGACAATGCAATAGCACATATTCTGAACTTCAAATAAGTAGTATATTTTTTTCTGACATTTTAAAGCTATGTCTATTTCCACAACTCCTGTACCATGTGACAGCCATCAGCCAATTACAAAGACATATACGTATATTCTGTTAATTTTAGCAACATGCTCAGTAGTGCTGGTGACTCAAAAAGTATAAATATAAAAAGTCTGTGCAATGGAAGGCCTAGATTTAGAGTTGGGCGGTAGCCGTGAAAACCAGCGTTAGAGGCTCCTAATGCTGGTTTTGGGCTACCGCCGGTATTTGGAGTCAGTCAGGAAAGGGTCTAACGCTCACTTTCCAGCCGCGACTTTTCCATACCGCAGATCCCCTTACGTCATTTGCGTATCCTATCTTTGCAATGGGATCTTCCTAACGCCGGTATTTAGAGTCGTGGCTGAAGTGAGCGTTAGAAATCTAACGACAAAACTCCAGCTGTAGAAAAAAGTCAGGAGTTAAGAGCTTTCTGGGCTAACGCCGGTTTATAAAGCTCTTAACTACTGTGCTCTAAAGTACACTAACACCCATAAACTACCTATGTACCCCTAAACCGAGGTCCCCCCACATCGCTGCCACTATATTTAAATTTTTTAACCCCTAATCTTCCGCTCCGTACACTGCCGCCAACTACGTTATCCCTATGTACCCCTAATCTGCTGCCCCTAACACCGCCGACCCCTATATTATATTTATTAACCCCTAATCTGCCGCCCCCGCTATCGCTGACCCCTGCATATTATTATTAACCCCTAATCTGCCGCTCCGTACACCACCGCCACCTACATTATAGCTATGTACCCCTAATCTGCTGCCCCTAACACCGCCGACCCCTATATTATATTTATTAACCCCTAATCTGCCCCCCTCAATGTCGCCTCCACCTGCCTACACTTATTAACCCCTAATCTGCCGAGCGGATCGCACCGCTACTATAATAAAGTTATTAACCCCGAATCCGCCTCACCCCCGCCTCAATAACCCTATAATAAATAGTATTAACCCCTAATCTGCCCTCCCTAACATCGCCGACACCTAACTTCAATTATTAACCCCTAATCTGCCGACCTAATCTCGGCGCTACTGTAATAAATGTATTAACCCCTAAAGCTAAGTCTAACCCTAACACTAACACCCCCCTAAGTTAAATATAATTTAAATCTAATGAAATAAATTAACTCTTATTAAATAAATTATTCCTATTTAAAGCTAAATACTTACCTGTAAAATAAACCCTAATATAGCTACAATATAAATTATAATTATATTATAGCTATTTTAGGATTTATATTTATTTTACAGGAAACTTTGTATTTATTTTAACCAGGTACAATAGCTATTAAATAGTTAATAACTATTTAATAGTTACCTAGTTGAAATAATTACAAATTTACCTGTAAAATAAATCCTAACCTAAATTACAATTAAACCTAACACTACACTATCAATAAATAAATTAAATAAAATACCTACAATTACCTACAATTAAACCTAACACTACACTATCAATAAATGAATTAAATACAATACCTACAAATAACTACAATTAAATAAACTAACTAAAGTACAAAAAATAAAAAAGAACTAAGTTACAAAAAATAAAAAAATATTTACAAACATTAGAAAAATATTACAACAATTTTAACCTAATTACACCTACTCTAAGCCCCCTAATAAAATAACAAAGCCCCCCAAAATAAAAAAAATGCCATACCCTATTCTAAATTACAAAAGTTCAAAGCTCTTTTACCTTACCAGCCCTGAACAGGGCCCTTTGCGGGGCATGCCCCAAAGAATTCAGCTCTTTTGCCTGTAAAAAAACACATACAATACCCCCCCCAACATTACAACCCACCACCCACATACCCCTAATCTAACCCAAACCCCCCTTAAATAAACCTAACACTAAGCCCCTGAAGATCTTCCTACCTTATCTTCACCTCGCCGGGTATCACACCGATCCGTCCTGGCTCCAAAATCTTCATCCAACCCAAGCGGGGGCTGGCGATCCATAATCCTGCGGCTGAAGAGGTCCAGAAGAGGCTCCAAAGTCTTCATCCTATCCGGGAAGAAGAGGCGATCCAGACTGGCAACCATCTTGATCCAAGCGGCATCTTCTATCTTCATCCGATGAGGAACGGCTCCATCGTGAAGACCTCCAGCGCGGACCAATCTTCTTCCTCCGACGTCCAACTGAAGAATGACGGTTCCTTTAAGGGACGTCATCCAAGATGGCGTCCCTTGAATTCCGATTGGCTGATAGGATTCTATCAGCCAATCGGAATTAAGGTAGGAAAATTCTGATTGGCTGATGGAATCAGCCAATCAGAATCAAGTTCAATCCGATTGGCTGATCCGATCAGCCAATCAGATTGAGCTCGCATTCTATTGGCTGTTCCGATCTATTGGCTTCCTCCGACGCATTCTATTGGCTTCCTCCGACGTCCAATCTTCTTCAGTTGGACGTCGGAGGAAGAAGATTGGTCCGCGCTGGAGGTCTTCACGATGGAGCCGTTCCTCATCGGATGAAGATAGAAGATGCCGCTTGGATCAAGATGGTTGCCGGTCTGGATCACCTCTTCTTCCCGGATAGGATGAAGACTTTGGAGCCTCTTCAGGACCTCTTCAGCCGCAGGATTATGGATCGCCAGCCCCCGCTTGGGTTGGATGAAGATTTTGGAGCCAGGATGGATCGGTGTGATACCCGGCGAGGTGAAGATAAGGTAGGAAGATCTTCAGGAGCTTAGTGTTAGGTTTATTTAAGGGGGGTTTGGGTTAGATTAGGGGTATGTGGGTGGTGGGTTGTAATGTTGAGGGGGGGGTATTGTATGTGGTTTTTTACAGGCAAAAGAGCTGAATTCTTTGGGGCATGCCCCGCAAAGGGCCCTGTTCAGGGCTGGTAAGGTAAAAGAGCTTTGAACTTTTGTAATTTAGAATAGGGTAGGGCATTTTTTTATTTTGGGGGGCTTTGTTATTTTATTAGGGGGCTTAGAGTAGGTGTAATTAGTTTAAAATTGTTGTAATATTTTTCTAATGTTTGTAAATATTTTTTTATTTTTTGTAACTTAGTTCTTTTTTATTTTTTGTACTTTAGGTAGTTTATTTAAATGTATTTATTTGTAGGTATTGTATTTAATTAATTTATTGATAGTGTAGTGTTAGGTTTAATTGTAGATAATTGTAGGTAGTTTATTTAATTAATTTATTGATAGTGTAGTGTTAGGTTTAATTGTAACTTAGGTTAGGATTTATTTTACAGGTAATTTTGTAATTATTTTAACTATTTTAGCTATTAAATAGTTCTTAACTATTTAATAGCTATTGTACCTGGTTAAAATAAATACAAAGTTACCTGTAAAATAAATATAAATCCTAAAATAGCTATAATATAATTATAATTTATATTGTACCTATATTAGGATTTATTTTACAGGTAAGTATTTAGCTTTAAATAGGATTAATTTATTTAATAAGAGTTAATTTATTTTGTTAGATTTAAATTATATTTAACTTAGGGGGGGTTAGTGTTAGGGTTAGACTTAGCTTTAGGGGTTAATACATTTATTAGAATAGCGGTGAGCTCCGATCGGCAGATTAGGGGTTAATGTTTGAAGTTAGGTGTCGGCGATGTTAGGGAGGGCAGATTAGGGGTTAATACTATTTATTATAGGGTTATTGAGGCGGGAGTGAGGCGGATTAGGGGTTAATAACTTTATTATAATAGCGGTGCAGTCTGCTCGGCAGATTAGGGGTTAATAAGTGTAGGCAGGGGGAGGCGACGTTGTGGGGGGCAGATTAGGGGTTAATAAATATAATATAGGGGTCAGCGGTGTTAGGGGCAGCAGATTAGGGGTACATAGGGATAATTTAAGTAGCGGCGGTTTACGGAGCGGCAGATTAGGCGTTAAAAAAAATATGCAGGTGTCAGCGATAGCGGGGGCAGCAGAATAGGGGTTAATAAGTGTAAGGTTAGGGGTGTTTATACTCGGGGTACATGTTAGAGTGTTAGGTGCAGACGTAGGAAGTGTTTCCCCATAGCAAACAATGGGGCTGCGTTAGGAGCTGAACGCGGCTTTTTTGCAGGTGTTAGGTTTTTTTTCAGCTCAAACAGCCCCATTGTTTTCTATGGGGGAATCGTGCACGAGCACGTTTTTTAAGCTGGCCGCGTCCGTAAGCACCGCTGGTATCGAGAGTTGAAGTTGCGGTAAATATGCTATACGCTCCTTTTTTGGAGCCTAACGCAGCCATTCTGTGAACTCTAAATACCACCGGTATTTAAAAGGTGCGGCCAGAAAAAAGCCAGCGTAGCTAACGCACCCCTTTGGCCGCAAAACTCTAAATCTAGGCGTTAGTAAGTTGTTTAAAAATGAATGCTCTGTCTGAATCATGAAAGTTTGATTTTGACCTGAGTGTCCCTCTAATAGTAGCCAATGCCATCCTAATTCTTCCTGTGCAATGAGTGCTGCTGAAATCCCTATTGCTAACTGGCTCATCCCCTTCATCCAGAGGCTCTTAAATAACTATTCTTTACAGGAAAAAAAAATATTTATAATATATGAGTGCATCTACCTTTAGGAAATGATAAAATGTATCTGAAGGATAAAATCACTAACAAGGCCAAGGCTATTCCTCAAAAGATAATGCCAGTGAAAATAGAAGAAAAGGCATTTAACATTTCTCCTTTACCTTTGGGTTTAAATAACTTATCTAAAATAGCTACAATCCTTAAAGAGACATTAAAGTGCAAAAAATCTGCATGGGTGAATGTTTTGCAACATTAAAAAAATGAAACGAATTTGAACACTTTCATTCGTTTTAAATTTCGAAAGTTTGTACAACATTCAAACATTCGTTTAATGTAAATATATTTGGTTAGGATGGGCTACATAAATGGATCATCTACAAAATATTTATGAAAAATGTCCCTTTAAATTGAATGTTACATTCAAAATTTCAAATGAGGATATTCAATCTAATTATGAACATTCGAAAACCAAAGTAACATTCGAAAACTACATTTTAATCGAGTTTCATTCTTATCAACATTCGATCGCCCAAAAAGAATGTCCACAAGTCTATTCATTCTACCAAACTAATTGCACTTTCAACACATTCACCCATCCCTATCAAGAACCCATAGAAGTAAAAAAAAAAAAGCCCTATGCCTATCACTAATACTCACAATAATGGTCTGATTTACTGGAATATTTTCAGTGAGGGCTTAGCAAAACTAAGAAACAGCAGACCTCAACACAGAAAACTGAGCTTGCAAAAAAAATGGATTTTTGAATATAGATTCTCAGATGCTAACAGGCTATAGCACCTTAGTCTCCTGAGATATTCCTCTGAAATAAACACAGCATGCAGCCTAACACATTTTAAACTGAAAAACTTTAACTTGAAAATAAGCTGTAACCCTTCAAGCATAATTGTAAGATTTACACTTCTACGTTAGGGAATCTTCTTCAAAAATCAGTATTTTTTCTCTCTTGTCTGGAAAACAAAAACCCTAGACCCTTAAAAAAGGTAAATAATACTAAAGTATTAAATACCAAAATAAAACTTAAGTTACAGCATGGAAATTATATATAAAGCTGTTTTTTCATATTTTATTTAGAGGTGTGCAAAATATGTGGCTCTTGAATATATAAACTGAAAACCTATTAAAGGAGCTGAGCAGCAATTAGTTCTAAAACCCATCATTTGTAAGGTAGGTTTTAAACATTAAAACACAAACATAAAAGCTATGGGTCTCCAAATGCTTAACATAATAATACCAATAATATAATTTTGAACAAAAAAATACAAATATAATTAATGAAAATATATATTCTTTGAAATTTGATAGAATTAATATGAAGAATATTTAAAAGAAATCAAGATCCACTTTCTAAACATACAAATGATTTTGGTAATCAGTGTCTCATACACTAATATTTGGCTAAACTACAAGTGGAGTGCAATTGTTGCACTAAGAGTGCAATATCCTTGCACTAAGAATAACACACAATTTAGAGTTTTTTTAAACCAGTATTACCAGTATTACTAATAGTATAGCACAGAACTACTGCTTGCGCATTGTTTTAGCACGTCCAAACCTACTGCACCTGGAGTTCCCAGGCGATCTTCCATCCAGGTACTGACCAAGCCTGGCCCTGCTTAACATCCGAGATCAGACAGAATCAGGTGCAATCAGGGCAGTGTGGCGGAAGTCTCCAGATTCCCTTCCCTTCCCATCCATTGGAAAGTAAATTGGACAAGATCTCTTGACAGAGAGTTTGCTCGAAGGAAGGATGACACCTGAACCATACATTGTCCAGAAAAACACCCTTGCAATATCCCAAGACCTAAAAGTCTTTCTAGGATGATGAAACTCAGAAACTTGAGAAGATACCAAATCAAGGGACCAATAAATACACATCCTTCAGGTCTATGTTCGTTAAGAACAGGACCTCTAGAACCAAAGGAAAAAGGATACTATTTTGAAGGTCAGACCCTGAGAAACTTGAGGTGAATACCTAGATCCCGTTACCAGACTGAGTCCGGAATTACCATTCCCAGAGAGGAAAATCCTGAACCCAGTTCAAAGGAGAAATCTTTCCCAGGAAGGGAATCCTGCAGAAAGAGGAAAAGGCAAAACCTTCCTTTAAACTTACTCTCTTGACTCATCCTTGAAAGGAATGCCAGAAGCATAGATCTGGATGCAACATAAAAAAAAGAACCTGCAACTGCAGAACTATAAAGCCTATGCTGTACCATTAAACCACAGGTAGGATACTCAGCTGACCAAGATTTCAGCCACAATGCCCGGTGGGCTAACACAGCGAGTCTAATAAGACAAGGCATTTCTCTAAAAGAACAATTAAACCTCAAGCTTCTTATCCATGGATCCATAAAGGAACAGCCACCCTTAGGAATCGAAGTTCTCTGAGCCATAGTAGCTCCCTTCTACTTAGGGCACTGTGCGATATAATAGAGTCAATGACAGGACCATGCTTTAAAAGACGTGAACCAGGGAGAAAAGAATTCTCCTATTCCTGTGAAAATTTCCATAGCACGTTTAGAAACATTTCCTCTATAGAAGGAACATCATAGAAATGATCAAGTTAACAACGACAGGGTATCAATGTCGTCCAAGTAGCTAAAACCTCCTTTAACAGTACATGAGGTGTTTAAGCATACAGCTGAAGAAGATATCTTCAGCAACAGATGAAGAAATTATACTGTCCAAATCTGAGATTTCACCCTCAGAGACTACCGGTGAATCCTCCTCACCAGACTCAGGAGAGAGAGCTGCCTGTGGAGCAGAAACCTTACTATCTTAAAACTTTAATGTCCTCATGCCTTTTCCCTGTAAGAAAGGACAAACAGATAAAACCGCAGATACTGCAGAGGAGACCTGGGTTGCAAACTCTGTAGGCAAATACACTCCTCCAGGAGATTGAGAGGAACTGCAGGGTACTGCATGTGACGCCATAAAGGCTTGGGACTTTTAATGAGAAAGCTGTGACATTGTCTAAACAGCAATATAAAAAGAGAGAGAGATGCACTCAGCTGAGACAGAACAAAAGCTAGAAAAACTTCCGTGTCTGTTCATTTTTTTGGGTGTCACTCAGGGTGCATACTCTTTTAGAACACTATGCCCCTTCACAGAGAAAAAATATCCTGTAGCATATCAGTCTGACCCTGCCCAATGACAGTCCAGCACTGAAATACCAGGCAATTCTTCTCTGAACAAGAGAAACAACAACCCCAGACGATCGTTTCGGCCTTCTGTGGGCCTTGTCAGTGAGGTGCAGTCGCATCTCTCTAAGGGCATGTGTGCAAGGAGTCCACATCTGGTTTCCCCTTTTACTCTTAGGGAGACCCAAGAGCAATTTGCATAAATATAAAAAGAGAGAGAGATGCACACAGCTGAGACAGAACAAAAGCTAGAAAAACTTCCTTGCCTGTTCATTTTAGGGTGCCACTCAGGGTGCATACTCTTTTAGCACACTATGCCCCTTCACAGAGAAAAAATATCCTGTAGCATATCAGTCTGACCCTGCCCAATGACAGTCCAGCACCAAAATACCAGGCAATTCTTCTCTGAACAAGAGAAACAACAACCCCAGACAATTGTTTCGGCCCTCTGTGGGCCTCGTTAGTGAGGTGCAGTTGCATCTCTCTAAGGGCATGTGTGCAAGGAGTCCACGTCTGGTTTCCCCTTTTACTCTTAGGGAGACCCAAGAGCAAGTTGCATAAATATAAAAAGAGAGAGAGATGCACTCAGCTGAGACATAACAAAAGCTAGAAAAACTTCTGTGCCTTTTCAAGAGAGGCCGAAACGTACATCTGGGGTTTGTTGTTTGTCTTGTTCAGAGAAGAATTGCCTGGTATTTCGGTGCTGGACTGTCATTGGGCATGATCAGACTGATATGCTACAGGATATTTTTTCTCTGTGAAAAGGCATTGGCATCTATTTATCAAGCCGTCAACTGCAAATAAGCTGGAATTCCGCAGCGTATTTGTGGCGAGCCTGATTCCCCTTAGTTATCAAACCGTACAGACCGGCAAAAGTAGAATTATGTGACGTAACATACGATCTGCCGGACTCAGTCCGACACAGATCGATGCTTACATCACTACAGATGTTCCGAATGCAAGTTCGGCACAATCTGACTAGTTTTTCTAGTTATCAACAGTCTACCAGGTACGCTCGGCACTATTCCGGCCCAGCGTACCTGGTTTTAAATCCGCCGCCCTGGAGGCGGCGGATGCCATAGGAATCAATGGGAGTCTGAACGCAGCGAAATCTTATGTTCGCTGCTGCCCGATATCCCATTGATTCCTATGGGAACGTTTACACCTAACACCCTAACATGTACCCCGAGTCTAAACACCCCTAATCTGCCCCCCTACACCGCCGCCACCTACATTATACTTATTAACCCCTAAACCACCGCTCCCGGAGCCCACCACCACTCAAATAAACTTATTAACGCCTAAATAAAGTGTTTAACCCCTAAACCGCAGCTCCCGGAGCCCACCGCCACCTACATTATATTTATTAACCCCTAATCTGCCCCCCTACACCGCCGCCACCTACATTATATTTATTGGCTGATCGGAACAGCCAATAGAATGCGAGCTCAATCTGATTGGCTGATTGGATCAGCCAATCGGATTGAACTTGATTCTGATTGGCTGATTCCATCAGCCAATCAGAAAATTCCTACCTTAATTCCGATTGGCTGATAGAATCCTATCAGCCAATCGGAATTCGAGGGACGCCATCTTGGATGACGTCCCTTAAAGGAACCGTCATTCGTCGGGAGACAACGGAAGAAGAGGATGGATCCGCGTCGCCTGCTTCAAGATGGACCCGCTCCGCACCGGATGGAAGAAGATCGAAGATGCCGCTTGGAGAAGATGTTTGCCGGTCCGGATGTCCTCTTCTTGCCGGATAGGAGGAAGACTTTGGAGCCTCTTCTGGACCTCTTCAGCACCGGATGATGGATCGCCAACCCCCGCTTGGGTTGGATGAAGATGTTGGAGCCAGGACGGATCGGTGAACCTGGTATGGTGAAGACAAGGTAGGAAGATCTTCAGGGGCTTAGTGTTAGGTTTATTTAAGGGGGGTTTGGGTTAGATTAGGGGTATGTGGGTGGTGGGTTGTAATGTTGGGGGGGGGGGGTATTGTATTTATTCTTTTACAGGCAAAAGAGCTGAAATTCTTGGGGCATGCCCCGCAAAGGGCCCTGTTCAGGGCTGGTAAGGTAAAAGAGCTTGTAACTTTTTTAATTTAGAATAGGGTAGGGAATTTTTTATTTTGGGGGGCTTTGTTATTTTATTAGGGGGCTTAGAGTAGGTGTAATTAGTTTAAAATTGTTGTAATATTTTTCTTATGTTTGTAAATATTTTTTTATTTTTTGTAACTTAGTTCTTTTTTATTTTTTGTACTTTAGCTAGTTTATTTAATTGTATTTATTTGTAGCAATTGTATTTAATTAATTTATTGATAGTGTAGTGTTAGGTTAATTGTAGGTAATTGTAGGTAGTTTATTTAATTAATTTATTGATAGGGTAGTGTTAGGTTTAATTATATCTTAGGTTAGGATTTATTTTACAGGTAAATTTGTTATTATTTTAACTAGGTAGCTATTAAATAGTTCTTAACTATTTAATAGCTATTGTACCTAGTTAAAATAATTACAAAGTTGCCTGTAAAATAAATATTAATCCTAAAATAGCTACAATGTAATTATAATTTATATTGTAGCTATATTAGGATTTATTTTACAGGTAAGTATTTAGCTTTAAATAGGAATCATTTATTTAATAAGAGTTAATTAATTTTGTTAGATGTAACTTATATTTAAGTTAGGGGGGTGTTAGTGTTAGGGTTAGACTTAGCTTTAGGGGTTAATCAATTTATTAGAATAGCGGTGAGCTCCGGTCGTCAGATTAGGGGTTAATAATTGAAGGTAGGTGTCGGCGATGTTAGGGAGGGCAGATTAGGGGTTAATACTATTTATGATAGGGTTAGTGAGGCGGGTTAGGGGTTAATAACTTTATTATAGTAGCGGTGCGGTCCGCTCGGCAGATTAGGGGTTAATAAGTGTAGGCAGGTGGAGGCGACGTTGAGGGGGGCAGATTAGGGGTTAATAAATATAATATAGGGGTCGGCGGTGTTAGGGGTAGCAGATTAGGGGTACATAGGGATAACGTAGGTGGCGGCGCTTTGCGGTCGGAAGATTAGGGGTTAATTATTTTAAGTAGCTGGCGGCGACGTTGTGGGGGGCAGGTTAGGGGTTAATAAATGTAATACAGGGGTCGGCGGGGTTAGGGGCAGCAGATTAGGGGTACATAAGTATAACGTAGGTGGCGGTCGGCAGATTAGGGGTTAAAAATTTTAATCGAGTGGCGGCGATGTGGGGGGAGCTCGGTTTAGGGGTACATAGGTAGTTTATGGGTGTTAGTGTACTTTAGAGTACAGTAGTTAAGAGCTTTATGAACCGGCGTTAGCCAGAAAGCTCTTAACTCCTGCTATTTTCAGGCGGCTGGAGTTTTGTCGTTAGAGCTCTAACGCTCACTTCAGAAACGACTCTAAATACCAGCGGTAGAAAGATCCCATTGAAAAGATAGGATACGCAAATGGCGTAGGGGGATCTGCGGTATGGAAAAGTCGCGGCTGAAAAGTGAGCGTTAGACCCTTTAATCACTGACTCCAAATACCGGCGGTAGCCTAAAACCAGCGTTAGGAGCCTCTAACGCTGGTTTTGACGGCTACCGCCGAACTCCAAATCTAGGCCATAGTGTGCAAGAAGAGACTGCACTCTGAGTGGCACTGGCCTTGTGGACAAGCACAGAAGTTTTTCTAGCTATTGTTCTGTCTCAGTGAGTGCATCTCTCTATTTTCTTGATTGTCTAAACAGCATCATCCTGGGAGACAAGAGGCTTAGAGGGCAATGACCTAGCTGTACAAGTAATAGCTTGCATATTAGTGCACTACCAGTATAGGGGGTTAAACCTGCAACTTTCAGTTAATAAATTGCTTATGTAACCATTTTGCTATTAAAGCAGCTCTGAAGAGCAAAAACCAAGGTCTGAGGTATACGGCTCAACCAAAGGATATCTCTATAACTATGCGGTGCAAAAATATTTATTTGATATCAAAACCATAAATATGAATTCACAGAAAACAGCTTCAAAATATTATTCCTTTGATATTTATTTACCACTAAACTACTGTGGTATACACCTCATAAGAAAAAAATTAATTCATTTTAAAGGAGAAACCTTTGCAAGGTTATGACCCACTGCACCAAGATGCTGAATTACTGTGAGGACACTAGGCTCTTTAAAAATGTATGCACATTACTAAAGATATCTGTATGAAATAAAAACGTTTCCACTAGGAACACTTTCAACAAAAACACATTTGCCATCCTAAGTTAACAACAGACAATTCACTCTGTCAGGGTGGTCGGTGAAAAACGTAGTAATTGTCATAAAGGAACTCTGCTCCGTTCTCAGCCAGAGAACAAGTCGGAGTTACAGACACCGAACTCACCTCCACAAGACTCTAAAATGGCGCAGCTCCGCTTCTATCGGAAATGAAGGCGGAGCCAAGAAAAAACAGCATGGAGATGAAGTGCAGTACTATTACACTGCGCTTCATCCTGTCGCTAGAACAAACATGTCTTGGGAACAGGGCAATAAACAATAAGGATTAGCACTGCTCCACTTTCTCTTAAAAAGCTGAGGAAGGTACCCCACACTCGCCTCATAGGAATGGCACTAACAGAGAAAAGTGCACTCTCCTAATAAACCCTGCTATTATTTTGAGAAGCAGGAGAATATGCCACATTTCCTATCAATGTAGAAAATTTTCAAATGAACTGAACTTAAAATATAGAAGGTTAGTTACAGAGGATTATATATAACACTGAGCCTCTTAATATAAAGTTAACTCCTTCCTAGCCTTGAAGGAGATTAATCCCTAAGTCTCCAAATCACATGCATGAAGGACCTGCCCACTGCCAGAATTATCCTATAAAAAGGATGTTGTGTCCCATATAAATGCAGGGAGTTCTTAACTTCTTCAGTGCCAGCCTCCTAGCCCCAGAAGACAAAAAAATGCACTTACCTGCACATCTAGCTGTCCGGCAGGAGACCTGTAGAAAAAAAAGAAAGAACAGAGTAAACCTACTCTGGCTTTCTATACCAGGGCAGCAACATGCTAGGAAAACGCAGTGAAGCCCACTTCACAAGTTCCTAACTGCTTTAAAGCCACCACTGCCCTACTGAAGAGACTAACGTGGAGTATGGCTATACCGAATCTTGAGAAGAAAGATCAGAGTAAACCTCTGGCTTACAAAATAATAAAATCTTGATTGAAGTGAAATAAATCCAATTTTCTTCAGACACCAAAACTTCACCTTCTCCTTGCACCAAAGACAAAGATAATGACTGGGGGTTATGGTTAAGGGAAGTGATATTTAACAGCTTTGCTGTGGTGCTCTTTGCCTCCTCCTGCTGGCCAGAAGTGATATTCCAACTAGTAATTGATGATGCCGTGGACTCACCATATCTTAGGTAAAAAAACTCCATATTGTCTAAAATGCTGGGAAGCATTTTTCCTGCATCATTTGTTAAAAAAAATAGTTAGTTAGAGGACCACACACAGTATAATAGCACAATCAATAAAGGCATAATAGACAACACAAAAGCTAAATTTCAGTTAGTTTTATTTTCCTTCCACCTTGCATCACGTAACAGCTATCAGCCAATCACAAAATGCCTATACGTAAATAATTTGAACTCTTGCAAATGCTCAGTAGTAGCTGGTGCCTCAGAAAGTGTGCAAATAAAAAGATTGTGCACATTTAGATAATGGATGTGAATTGGAGAGTTGTTTAAAATTGTGTGCTCAATCTGAATCATAAAAGTTTTATTTGACTTTAGTGTTCCTTTAATTAATGCTGGCACATGGCATATTTATGACATGGCTTACTTGCTTTAACAAATGATACAGTCACATGGCATTTTTAGTAATAATATTTGCCATGTACCTGTATTACATGGCAAAAAAAAAAAAGAAATTTAAACATACAAATAAATTGTCAATTGAACTTATGCAGTGTGCTTGCAGTGGTCTTGTTTAAATATATCTATATACTGTATCTATATATATGTACATAATAACTGGCTCCTACATTTTTAACATATTTTCAAGCCCTGATCTAGATCTTAATGTTGATTGAGGTTACAGGTTTACAGGTTACAGGTTTACTAAAACTTTGAGTCTTTCTGATCGGAACAGCCAATAGAATGCGAGCTCAATCTGATTGGCTGATTGGATCAGCCAATCCGATTGAACTTGAATCTGATTGGCTGATTCAATCAGCCAATCAGATTTTTCCTACCTTAATTCTGATTGGCTGATAGAATCCTATCAGCCAATCGGAATTTGAGGGACGCCATCTTGGATGACGTCATTTAAAGGAACTTTCATTCGGACTTAGGACGTTGTTAGAAGAGGATGGATCCGCGCTGGCTGCTTCAAGATGGACCCGCTCCGCTCCGGATGGAAGAAGATAGAAGATTCCGCCTGGATGAAGAATTTGGACCCTCTGGAGGACATCTTCTTGCCGGATAGGATGAAGACTTCGGACCCTCTGGAGGACATTTTCTTGCCGGATAGGATGAAGACTTCGGACCCTCTTCTGGACGGATCGGTGATACCCGGCTGGGTGAATACAAGGTAGGGAGATCTTCAGGGGCTTAGTGTTAGGTTTTTTAAGGGGGGTTTGGGTGGGTTAGATTAGGGGTATGTGGGTGGTGGGTTGTAATGTTGGGGGGGTATTGTATGTTTTTTTTACAGGCAAAAGAGCTGATTTCTTTGGGGCATGCCCTGCAAAAAGCCCTTTTAAGGGCTGGTTAGGTAATAAAGCTGTTAACTTTTTATTTTAGAATAGGCTAGGGCATTTTTTTATTTTGGGGGGCTTTGTTATTTTTTTAGGGGGCTTAGAGTAGGTGTAATTAGTTTAAATTGTTGTAATCTTTTTTTATTTTTTGTAATTTAGTGTTTTGTTTTTTTGTAATTTAGTTTAGTTGATTTAATTGTATTTTATTATAGATAATTGTATTTAATTTATTTAATTAATTTATTGATAGTGTAGTGTTAGGTTTAATTGTAACTTAGGTTAGGATTTATTTTACAGGAAATTTTGTAATTATTTATTTATTATTTTATTTCTAGGTAGCTATTAAATAGTAAATAACTATTTAATAGCTATTGTACCTAGTTAAAATAAATACAAAGTTGCCTGTAAAATAAATATAAATCCTAAAATAGCTACAATATAATTATTATTTATATTGTAGCTATATTAGGGTTTATTTTACAGGTAAGTATTTAGCTTTAAATAGGAATAATTTATTTAATAAGAAATAATTTATTTTGTTAGATTTAAATTATATTTAACTTAGGGGGGTGTTAAGGTTATGGTTAGACTTAGCTTTAAGGGTAAATACATTTATTAGAGTAGCGGCGAGGTCCGGTCGGCAGATTAAGGGTTAATAAGTGTAGGTAGGTAGCGGCGACATTGGGGGGGGGGCAGATTAGGGGTTAATAAATATTATGTAGGTGTCAGCGATGTTAGGGGCAGCAGATTAGGGGTACATAGGGATAATGTATGTGGGGGCGCTGTGCGGTCGGCAGATTAGGGGTTAAAAAATTTATTAGAGTGGCGGCGATGTGGGGGGACCTCGGTTTAGGGATGCATAGGTAGTTTATGGGTGTTAGTGTACTTTAGAGCACAGTAGCTAAGAGCTTTATGAACGGGCGTTAGCCCATAAAGCTCTTAACTCCTGACTTTTTTCTGCGGCTGGAGTTTTGTCGTTAGAGCTCTAACTCTCACTTTTGCCAAGACTCTAAATACCGGCGTTAGGAAGATCCCATTGAAAAGATAGGATACGCAATCGGCATAAGGGGATCTGCGGTATGGAAAAGTCGCGGCTGGAAAGTGACATTAGACCCTTTCCTGACTGACTCTAAATACCAGCGGGCGGCCAAAACCAGCGTTAGGACCCCTTAACGCTGGTTTTGACGGCTAACGCAGAACTCTAAATCTAGGCATTAGTTAGTTGTGCTGCTTGTTTATAAAAGTCAAGATTAGGAACTCCGAGTCCTCCCCTGTCTATATAATGTGGGTTTTGCTATTCTGGTTTTTTTGTGTGCCCAGATAAATGTGTTGCCTAATGCTTGTGCTGTACGTATATAGTGTGGATGTAGTTGAATTGGCACTGTCTGAAATAAGTAAAGAAAACGGGGAAGTACAGTCATTTTAAAGGCTTGTATCCTGCCTAGCCAGGAAAGGTGCTTATTTTGCCAAGCTTTCAGATCTACTTGAACAGTTTCAATAAGATTTTGATAAGTCAGTATAAACAGTGAATCAATTGATTTTGCTATCTGTATCCCGAGGTATTTTATTGAGTTATGTTTTTGAGTAAACTGATATAGTGTTTTAATCTGACTGCTCATCTGATCAGTTAACCCAACTCCCATAAATTCTGATTTAGGTATATTCATTTTGAAGTTAGATAGGGTGCTATATGTTTCAATTTCCAGCATTAGCGAAGAGATGGACTGTTGTGGGGAGGTTAAGGTAAAAAAGACATCATCGGCATATAATGTCGTTTTATACTGTGTGTCTCCTATTCAAATCCCATGTATCTCTTTTTCTAACATTGGAAGCTAAAACCTCCATGGCCATAACGAATAATAAGGGAAAGAGAGGACAGCCCTGTCTCGTTCCGTTAAGAATGGGGAAGGGGTCTAATAGGGAGTCATTCAATTTGATGCGGGCTCTTGGTACATGATATAAAGCAAAAAAAACTTCTATGAGCTTGTCACCTATACCAAATCGAGTTAAAGTAGATTTTAAGAATAACCAGTCCAGTCTATCGAAGGACTTTTCGGCGTCGATAGCCAGAAAGATTGAAGGGATATCATGGGTTTGGGAATATTCTAATAAATTTAGTACCTTAATAGTGTTGTCCTTTCGCTTCCCTATGGGGTACAAAACCTACTTGGTTGAGATGTATGAGATGGGGTAGGAATCTATTGAGTCTGGAGGCTATGATTTATGCATAGAGTTTAATGTCCACATTTAATAACAAGATAGGATGGAAGTTGGTGTGGGAGTCTGTTTGTTTTCCAGGCTTAGGAATTACTGAAATATGAGCTTCCAGCATAGTGGAGGGGAAGGGATGTTGTCAGTCTGTTTTGTTAAAGAGCGAGCATAAATGGGGGAGTAAAATAGATGCAAATTTTTTGTAGTATTGGACTGTGAATCCATCAGGGCCTGGGCTCTTTCCTGTGGGCATTTGTTTAAGGGCCATTAGAATTTATGTTACTGTGATAGGGGTTTCCAATTCTTCTGCTTGAGAGTCTGATAATTGGGGTAAAGGAGTTTCTGACAAATAATTTTTAACACTTTCCTCTATGTCTGCTGGGGTTTTTTCCTTGTTCAGGCTATAAAGTTTAGTGTAGTATGCAAGAAACTGGGAGAGAATCTCTGGCGTAGTATTTACCTTTTTATTCGTGGGTGTTTTTAATTCATGAACAAACGTTTTTAGTTTTCTCAGTTTGAGGGCACATGCTAAAAATTTCCCTGCTCTTTTGTTTTCAAAATAAAAATTTTGCTTAGTTTTGAATGCTAGTATGTTAGCTTCTTTTATTAATTGATCATGAACCGATTTTCTAGCATTCTCTAATTCGGCAAGGGTGTGAGAATCTAAAGGGTTTTGTTTGTGTGCATATTCCAATTTGGAAAATAAATCTGTCGATTGCTGGTATAGTAAACGTGTTTTCTTTCTTATATGTGCCTGCTGCTTAATAAACTCACCTCTAATAAAGCACTTATGGGCTTCCCAAACCACAAAAGGGTCTGTTTCAGGAAGAGAATTAGACTGAAAGTACTCTGGAAGAAGTATTCTATCTGAATTTTGAAACCTGGAGAATTCAATAAACTCTTTTCCAGATTCCATAGGAAAGTGCTTTTTGGCGCCGATGGCCAATTGAGTTATGTGAGTACAGCAGATCGGTCTGACCATACGGTATGTGATAGTCTGGAGGACAGAACATAAGTCAAGCCTTTTTGGTTAGTTCATTGGTAATCAATCCTGCTGTAGGAGTGATGTGGGGAAGAAAAGAAAGTATAGTCTTTTTGTGAGGGGTGTTTAAATCTCCAAATATCAAACAATGTCTGATCATGCATTAATTTCCATAACTGCTTAACTGTACCCCTGGGTGTGGAAGGTTTGGGGTTTGTGGTATCTAAATTCGGTTGGATGGGTATATTGAAATCTCCCCCTATGTAGAGTGCGCCTTTTGTGTGATCTAGAATTTGGGTGAAGTACTTTTTAAAAAAGGGAAGCTGCTTTGTATTTTGGACATATAGATTAACCAATGTCACTGGGATGCCATACAGTAGACCAAACACACACAGAAACCTGCCCTCTGTATCCTTATGTGTTTGTATATGAGTAAAGGATATATGCCTGCTTATAAGGATGCTTACACCATTCCGTTTGTGTTCAAATGAGCTGTGAAAGTGTTGTGTGTAGTGATATCCTAGATATTTAGGCTCTTTGGATTTTAAAAAGTGAGTCTCCTGTAGGAAGAGGATATCTCCCTTTTTCCTATGAAGATCTTGAAATGCTATGGAGCGTTTCTGTGGTGAGTTCAGACCCCTAGCGTTCTGGCTTATCAATGTAATAACTTTATTGTTAGATGCCATTTTTTATCAGTATGTTTATGTCTTTAGCATTATGTTGAAGCCAACACTCGAGATTCCTTAAAGTGTTCTGTGTATAAGTATATCACTCTACGAATACCTGTGAACCTGTGTACCGGATACATAACAATAACAAAATAAACAATAAACAAGATTTAAATGAATAGCATGTTTTATACCCTAACGGTATGTATTTTAGTAGTCTTAGTGTCATAAGACGTTAAGTAATAAAGAGAAGGTGATAACCAGCTCCATTACATGCTTTTATGTCTAAGTCTAACTGTTGCCTATTAGTCTCATACCTTTCAAATAACAAAATAAACCATTTATATAACCTGTACTGCATTCTAACTCTGACATAAGTTGCCAAAACATTTAACAGTGCTAAATTCCAGCTTGTCTAAAGACACACAATAACAATATTTAAGTAATCTTGAAACCTAATTTCCATCATAGTGAAGTCATCTGTAACAGTACATTACCCAGTCACATTTCCATCTCGTCTGACCATTACAGCTGTACTTGTCACCTATTATAAAGAGTCTACATGACAATCTGCTGACCTAGGCAGTGTCTCTTAATGGAGAGTGGGGAATCTTCGCTGTTAGTTGGCTACTCGGTTTGGAAGCCACCCGTTGCCATCTTTTAGGGTCAGTCTGGGCTGTTTTCTTCTTAGGTGGTTCTTGAGGCTCTTCTGCGTCTGGCATTGTCGGAGGCTCTATTTCTAATGCTGAGCAAAAGTCACCAATGTCTGCTGAAGTTCTGCAAGACAGTTTCCTGTTGCCGTGCAAAACATAAAGATGAAAGGGGAATTTCCCCCTATAGAGAATTCTTTTTTGGCATAGAAGAGATGTTAGGGGTGCCAGTTCCCTTCTTCTCTGTAATGTCCGTTGCGACAAATCTTGAAAGAATTGGAGCACTACACCCCGAAATTTCACTGGCTGGCTTTTGCGTGAGAGATTTAAAAGTTCTTCCTTTTCCATGAACTCCTTAAACTTCATTATAATGTCCCTTGGGGGTGCTGTGTCGGGTGGTTTTGGCCTAAGTGTCCTATGGGCTCTGACCCAGGGGATATCTGTAGTTGGCGTAGTACTCCTTAGATGTGCAAAAAGAGCTGTATGATATTTTGGGAGATCCTTGGGGAGCATATATTCTGGTATGCCTCGTATTCTGAGGTTCTTTCTGAGGCTCCGGTTTTCGAGGTCCTCGATTTTATCGTATAATTCAGCCATCATGGTCGTGTGGTGCATGGTAGAATTTTGGACCTTATTAATCTCATCTTGCAGATGATCTGTAAATTCCTCCAGTGCCTCTACTCTGTTACCAATGGTGTGTAAATCTTGCTTGATTTCGGCTATTTCTTCCCTTATGCAGGAGTGTATGATGTCTGCAATGTCCTGTTTGGACGCTAATGTAGAAAGAAGTGTATTTGGCACAGGCGTGCTCTCTTCTGAATAATCCATATTTTTTTGTAGTATGGTCTCTCTATTCTTTGGAGATGGGCTTGCTTCATCACTCATTCTAGCTCTTGAGCTCGAAGGGGAGAAGAACTGTTCTACTGAATTATCTTTTTGACCAGTTAGGCAGTCTGGTAGATTTCGGTAGTCGTTTGGTATTCATATTACACTTGCGCCTAGAACTCGATTTTGCTCTTATTTATGCTCACAGATCAAGTTGAAGAGGAAAGTCAGGACCTATGACAAATTACAGTGTCATGTCTGACCTGATGCGGTTAATAAATGCAAATTGTACCGAGACACATAACAGGAAAGTTTGTTTGTTTGTTTGGATGGTGTACTAAAAGCAGCATTTCTGTGGGCTTTATAACAGCAAATGAATGTAGGCGAATGACCTGTACACAACGCTATTAGTAACGCTGTGTGTCTGTAATCAGCCTATCTAGGCCTCTGATGTATATATAGACTGCTCTGCACAGCAATTGTTTTTTACTGGCCCCTGGTTAATTTAGACTTAGAATGAGTTACAGGGTAAAATTGATTTTCCGAGTCGTTATGTGACCCTTTTGCGCTCTTTTGTAGTGTCAGCTGAGGTGCATAAACAGCGCTTCACTTTATAAGTATATAACAATCTGCTGATGGCTCAATTGTGCGCATATCTTATGTCCTGTATACTGTGTTATTCCTTCAGAGCACCTGTTACAGTTTTCTAGCCGGAGCTATGTAGAAATATATTACCTTTTCTGTTAAAATGTTACTTTGCTTGTCACCATCCGAGTCCATTAGCCTTCCGGAACACTTCGCAGTGCTGTGAATTTCGATGTGCGTCATGCACTATGAGGCTGATGTCTGACAAGCGTTTCCATCGTATATCCTATGCTCAGACCATCGTGGCTAGAATCTTTTGATGCCTCCTGTCAATGTCGTTCTTAGACTCATAGTTAAATACTATTTCAATACAAATAGAGACGTTTTAAGGCAGTGTGTTTGGAGCTGGTATTCAGAGCTCCGGTGTTATGCAGCCATCTTAGCTGCGGCCAGCTCCGCCCCCCCCCCTCCATAACACTTTTTTATGTAGTTTACTGATACTGATTACTGATAAAAAAAATAATTGTATAAATATTTTTTTTTTTTTTATTTAAAAATGTATTGTAGCATTGTAAATTATTTACTGGACTATACAACATGTGTTATACTTTGTATGGGGGTTAATTTCAGAAGTATAAACAATTCTGCAGTATTTCTGTCCCAGGGGGTAAAAAAAGATGAATAATATTTTAGGGTTTAAAAGCCCCTTTCTGCACTCTGCAGATAGATTGTTGCAAATATTGACTGCATTTTGTAAACATTTCACATAGAAATATTACAGCATATAAACTATCAACGTTTACAATTTTACAAACGTTTGCAATTATCTAGCTGCATTGCTCCAACTAAGCTGTTACCTGGGAACATAACATAATTTATGTAAGAATTTAACTGATAAATTCATTTCTTTCATATTGGCAAGAGTCCATGAGCTAGTGACGTATGGGATATACAATCCTACGAGGAGGGGCAAAGTTTCCCAAACCTCAAATGCCTGTAAATACACCCCTCACCACACCCACAATTCAGTTTAATGAATAGCCAAGTAGTGGGGTGATAAAGAAAGGAGTAAAAAGCATCAACAAAGGAATTTGGAAATAATTGTACTTTATACAAAAAATCATAACCACCATAAAAAAGGATGGGCCTCATGGACTCTTGCTAATATGAAAGAAATGAATTTATCAGGTACATTTTTACATAAATTATGTTTTCTTTCATGTAATTGGCAAGAGTCCATGAGCTAGTGACATATGGGATATTAATACCCAAGATGTGGAGCTCCACGCAAGAGTCACTAGAGAGGGAGGGATAGAAATAAACAACAGCCTTTTTTCGCTGAAAAAATAATCCACAACCCAAAATATAAGTTTAATCTTTAAATGACAAGAAAAACATAAAACATCAGCAGAATAATCAAACTGAAACAGCTGCCTGAAGAACTTTTCTACCAAAAACTGCTTCTGAAGAAGCAAATACATCAAAACAGTAGAATTTAGTAAATGTATGAAAAGAAGACCAAGTTGTGGCTTTGCAAATTTGATCAACTGAAGCTTCATTCTTAAAAGCCCACAAAGTGGAGATTGATCTAGTAGAATGAGCTGTAATTCTCTGAGGCGGGGCCTGACCCGACTCCAAATAAGCCTGAAGAATCAAAAGCTTTAACCAAGAAGCCAAGGAAATAGCAGAAGCCTTCTGACCTTTCCTAGGACCAGAAAATATAACAAATAGACTAGAAGTCTTCAAGAAATCTTTAGTAGCTTCAATATAATATTTCAAAGCTCTCACCACATCCAAAGAATGTAAAGATCTTTCCAAAGTATTCTTAGGATTAGGACACAAGGAAGGGACAACAATTTATCTACTAATGTTGTTAGAATTCACAACCTTAGGAAAAAATTTAAATGAAGTCCGCAAATCCGCCTTATCCTGATGAAAAATCAGAAAAGGAGATTCACAAGAAAGAGCAGATAGCTCAGAAACTCTTCTAGCAGAAGAGATGGTCAAAAGGAACAACACTTTCTAAGAAAGTAGATAAATGTCCAAAGAATGCATAGGCTCAATATGGAGGAGACTGTAAAGCCCTCAAAACCAAATTAAGACTCCAAGGAGGAGAGATTGATTTAATGACAGGCTTAATACGAACTAAAGCCTGTACAAAACGGTGAATATCAGGAAGTTTAGCAATCTTTCTGTGAATAAAACAGAAAGAGCAGAGATTTGTCCCTTCAAAGAACTTGCAGATAAAACCTTATCCAGACCATCCTGAAGAAACTGTAAAAATCTTGCAACTCTGAAAGAATTCCAAGAGAATTTATGAGAAGAACACCATGAAATGTAAGTCTTCCAAACTCGATAATACATCTTTCTATAAACAGATTTATGAGCCTGAAACATAGTATTAATCACTGAGTCAGAGAAACCTCTATGACTTAGCACTAAGCAATCAATTTCCATACCTTCAAATTTATTTATTTGAGAACTTGATGGAAAAACGGACCTTGAGACAGTAGGTCCAGCCTTAACGGAAGTGGCCAAGGTTGGCAGCTGGACATCCAAACAAGACCCGCATACCAAAACCTATGAGGCCATGCTGGAGCCACCAGCAACACAAAAAATTGTTCCATGATGAATTTGGGAATCACTCTTGGAAGAAGAACTAGAGGCAGGAAAATATAAGCAGGTTGATAACACCACGGAAATGTCAGCGCACCCACTACTTCTGCCTGAAAATCCCTGGACCTGGACAGGCATCTGGGAAGTCTCTTGTTTAGATGAGAGGCCATCAGATCTATCTCTATAAGACCCCATATCTGAATAATCTAAGAAAACACATCTGGATGGAGGGACCACCCCCCCACCCCGGATGTAAAGTCTGACGGCTGAGATAATCCGCCTCCCAATGTCTATACCTGGGATATGTACCGCAGAATTTAGACAGGAGCTAGATTCCGCTCAAGCAAGTATCCAAGATACTTCTTTCATAGCTTGTGGACTGTGAGTCCCACCCTGCCAATTTCTGTGATACTGTCTGTTTTAAAATAAATGAACGGTTCTCTCTTCAACAGAGGCCAAAACTGAAGAGCTCTGAAATGTGCACGGAGTTCTAAAATATTGATTGGTAATCTCGCCTCTTGAGATTTCCAAACCCCTTGTGCTGTCAGAGATTCTCAAACAGCTCCCAAACCTGAAAGACTTGCATCTGTAGTGATCATAGTCCAGGTTAGTCGAACAAAAAAGCCCCTTGAACTAAACGCTCGTGATTTAACCACCACGTCAGAGAGTGTCAAACATCGGGATTTAAGGATATTAATTGTGATATCTTTGTATAATCCCATGGATTCAGCAAACAAAGCTGGAGAGGTCTAAATTTTCCATGCACATAACCACTGAAGGGAATATCTGAGACTGAGAATGAAGGAGACTGAAGGTGCCGACAGGCTGCAACCATTTTCAAACGTCTCTTGACTGTTAGAGACAGAGTCATGGACACTGAATCTATCTGGAAACCTAAAAAAGGTGACCCTTGTCTGAGGAATCAAAAAAACTTTTTGGTAAATTGATCCTCCAACCATGTTTTTGAAGAAACAACACTAGTTGATTTGTGTGAGATTCTGCAGAACGTAAAGACTGAGCTAGTACCAAGATATCGTCCAAATAAGGAAACACTGCAATACCCTGCTCTCTGGTTTTGATAAAGCAGGGCACGTAGAACCTTTAAAAAAGATTATTTGAGTGGTTGCTAGTCCAAATGGAAGAGCAACAAATTGATAATGCTTGTCTAGAAAAGAGAATCTCAGGAACTGATAATGATCTGAATGAATCAGAATATGAAGGTATACATTCTGTAAATCCATTGTGGACCTAAAATGTCCTTGCTGAATAAAAGGCAGAACAGTCCTTAAAGTCACCATTTGAAAGTTGGTACTCTTACAGAACGATTCAAAATTTTCAGATCCAGAATTGGTCTGAATGAAATTTCCTTCTTTGGGACAATGAATAGATTTGAATAAAACCCCAGACCTTGTTCCTGAAAAGGAACTGGCATGACTACCCCTGAACTCCAGGTCTCAAACACACTTCAGGAAAGCCTGAGCTTTAACTGGATTTGCTGGGATGCGTGAGAGAAAAAAATCTTCTCACAGGAGGATTTACTCAGAATCCTATTCGATACCCCTGAGAGACAATACTCTGAAACCATTGATTTTGGACAGAATTTATCCAAACATTCTTGAAAAAACCTTAATCTGCCCCCTACCAGCTGAGCTGGAATGAGAGTCGCACCTTAAAGCAAACTTAGATGCTGGCTTTTGGTTTCTTAAATGGGTTGGATTTATTCCAATTAATGAAGGTTACCAAATGGAAACAGATTCCATAGGGAAGGATTAGGTTTTTGTTCCTTATTTGACAAAAAGAATGAAAACGATTAGAAGCTCTATATTTACCCTTAGGTCTCTTATTACCTTGGAAAGAAAGAGATAGCAATCTCGACTTAAAAAGTCATATCGGCATTCCAAGATTTAAGCCTCAAAACTCTTTTAGCTAAAAATAGCTAAAGACATAGATCTAACATAAATCTTGATGATATAAAAAAATGGCATCAGAACTGATTAGTATGTTGCAGTAAGCGAACAATGCTAGAGAAATCAGAATCCAATTCTTGTTGCGCTAATTCTGCAACAAAAATGTTGATGCAGCTGCAACATCAGCCAAAGAAATTGCAGGCCTGAGACGACCTGAATATAAATAAGCTTTCCTTAGATAAGATTCAAGTTTCCTATCTAAAGGAACTTAAGTACTATCTTCTATAGGAATAAAGGTACGTTCAGCAAGAGTAGATATAGCCCCATCAACTTTGAGAATCTTTTCCCAAAACTCTATAGAAATTGCTGGTAAAAGGATACAATTTTTAAACCTTGAAGAAGGAATAAAAAAGAAGTACCCGGCTAATTCCATTCCTTAGAAATCAGGAAAAAAACCTCTGGAGTAACAACAGGAGGTTTAAAAACATAATTTACTAGTTCTAATATCAAGAGGACTAGTTTCCACGATATCCAAAATAATTAACACTTCTTTAACAAAGAATGAAAATACTTCATTTTAAATAAATAAGTAGATTTGTTAGTGTCAATATCTGAGGAAGGTTCTTCTGAATCAGATAGATCCTCATCAGAGGAGGATAATTCATTATGTTGTCGGTCATTAAAATTTTATCAACCTTATGAGAAGTTTTAAAAGACCTTATATTAATTAGAAGGCAGAATAGCAGACAAAGCCTTCTGAATAGAATCAGTAACAAACTCTTAAAATTTCATAGGTATAACATGTACATTAAAAGTTGAAGGAACAACAACAGGCAATGTACTATTTACTGATGGACACAATATCTGCATGTAAAAGTTTATCATGATAACTAATACAATGACATTCGGAAATATAATGCACTTAGCTTTAGTAGAACCGACATCAGGCAGCAAAGTTCCAACAGATACTTCTGAGGCAGGATCAGATTGAGACATCTTGCAAAATGTTAAATAAAAAACAACATATTAAGCAAAATTTGTCAATTTCCTTATATGACAGTTTCAGAAATGGGAAAAAAATGCAAATGGCATAGCCCTCTGACATAGAAAAAGGCAAGAGGCAAATAGCAATGGGGTATAAAAGTAATTAAAAAATTTGGCGCCAAGTATGACGCACAACGTAACTCAAAATGTTTTGGCGCCAACATCCGGAAATGACACACTCGCGTCACTAATGACGCAACCCTGTGTAAGGAACTTGGCATCAACTACGACACCGGAAATGACGAACTTGCGTCAACGGACGTACTTTTGCGCCAAAAAATTCTTGCGCCAAGAATGACGCAATAAAGTCTAGCATTTGGCGCATCCGCGGGACTAATACTGCCCGCAATCTGCAAGAAAAATGTAGTCAATTTTGAAAAAAAAGACTAAACCCCAGGTAAGAAAAATATTTCTTAATTTTCCCCAAATATGAAACTGACAATCTGCAAAAGGAAATACATGAACCTGACCCATGGCAAATATAAGTACAATACATATATTTAGAACTTTATATAAATACATAAAGTGCCGACCATAGCTGCGGTGTCTTAAGTAATAAAAAAAAACTTACTTACCGAAAAGACACCCATCCACATATAGCAGATAGCCAAACCAGTACTGAAACAGTTATCAGTAGTGGTAATGGTATATGAGAGTATATCGTTGATCTGAAAAGGGAGGTAGGAGATGAATCTCTACGACCAATAACAGAGAACCTATGAAATAGATCCCCGTGAGGAAAACCTTTGCATTCAATAGGTGATACTCCCTTCACATCCCTCTGACATTCACTGTACTATGAGAGGAATCGGGCTTCAAAATGCTGAGAAGCACATATCAACGTAGAAATCTTAGCACAAACTTACTTCACCACCTCCATAGGAGGCAAAGTTTGTAAAACTGAATTGTGGGTGTGGTGAGGGGTGTATTTATAGGCATTTGAGGTTTGGGAAACTTTGCCCCTCCTGGTAGGATTGTATATCCCATATGTCACTAGCTCATGGACTCTTGCCAATTACATGAAAGAAAAAATAATTTACAACACTAAAATAAAGATTAACCCTTTTTCTTTTTTTTCTCTATAATAAGAATTGGAAGTGCACCCTGCATAAACTACATATTTGTCCATAATGAGTCTTTAAAGTGGTGATAACAAATGACACTGCAAAACAATACACATTTTGCTACAAAATGAAAGTGGCAAGCCTTGTCTATGTCAGTAACAAAACTGGATTGGCTTCTCCAAATAAAGCTAGTAGGAAGGATGCTTTGTATATTGAAAAACAATTGTAGTAAATAATATTTAAAGAGATGTGAAACCCCAATTTTTTATTTTATAATTCAGACAAAGCATACATTTTTAAACAACCTTCCAATTAACTACTATTATAAATGTTGCTTCAATCTTTAGTATCCTTTATTGAATAAGCAGCAATACACTACTGCTAGCTAGCTGAACACATTGGTAAACCAAGGGCAAGAGGTATATATGTGCAGCCACCAATCAGCAGCTAACTCCCAGCTCCTGAGTCTACCACTGTATTTTTTTCAACAAAGGATACCAAGAGAACAAAGTGAATTAGATAATAGAAGCAAACTGGAAAAAAAACATTTTTTTAGGTTTTATGTCCCTTTAATATATTCAGAAATGTTTTACACATAGCTGCTATGAAAATTTACTGCAATACCACATACACTTTTTGTAATTACTTAGGCCTAGATTTGGAGTTTGGCGTTAGCCGTGAAACCCAGCGTTAGAGGCTCCTAACGCTGGTTTTAGGCTAACTCCGGTATTTGGAGTCACTCAAAATAGGGTCTAACGCTCACTTTTCAGCCGCGACTTTTCCATACCGCAGATCCCCTTACGTCAATTGCGTATCCTATCTTTTCAATGGGATCTTTCTAACTCCGGTATTTAGAGTCGTGTCTGAAGTGAGCGTTAGACATCTAACGACAAAACTCCAGCCGCAGGAAAAAAGTCAGTAGTTAAGAGCTTTCTGGGCTAACGCCGGTTCATAAAGCTCTTAACTACTGTACTCTAAAGTACACTAACACCCATAAACTACCTATGTACCCCTAAACTGAGGCCTCCCCACATCGCCGCCATTCGATTAAAAAATTTTAACCCCTAATCTGCCGACCACCACCTACGTTATACTTATGTACCCCTAATCTGCTGCCCCTAACACCGCCGACCCCTGTATTATATTTATTAACCCCTAATCTGCCCCCCACAACGTCGCCTCCACCTGCCTACACTTATTAACCCCTAATCTGCCGAGCGGACCGCACCGCTACTATTATAAAGTTATTAACCCCTAATCCGCCTCACTAACCCTATAATAAATAGTATCAACCCCTAATCTGCCCTCCCTAACATCGCCAACACCTAACTTCAATTATTAACCCCTAATCTGCCGACCGGAGCTCACCGCTATTCTAATAAATGTATTAACCCCTAAAGCTAAGTCTAACACTAACACCCCCCTAAATTAAATATAATTTTAATCTAACGAAATTAATTAACTCTTATTAAATAAATTATTCCTATTTAAAGCTAAATACTTACCTGTAAAATAAATCCTAATATAGCTACAATATAAATTATAATTACATTGTAGCTATTTTAGGATTAATATTTATTTTACAGGCAACTTTGTAATTATTTTAACCAGGTACAATAGCTATTAAATAGTTAAGAACTATTTAATAGTTACCTAGTTAAAATAATAACAAAATTACCTGTAAAATAAATCCTAACCTAAGTTACAATTAAACCTAACACTACACTATCAATAAATAAATTAAATACAATTCCTACAAATAACTACAATGAAATAAAATATCTAAAGTACAAAAAATAAAAAAGAACTAAGTTACAAAAAATAAAACAAAATTTACAAACATAAGAAAAATATTACAACAATTTTAAACTAATTACACCTACTGTAAGCCCCCTAATAAAATAACAAAGACCCCCAAAATAACAAAATGCCCTACCCTATTCTAAATTACTACATTTCAAAGCTCTTTTACCTTAAAGGAATGACGGTTCCTTTAAGGGACGTCATCCAAGATGGCGTCCCTCGAATTCCGATTGGCTGATAGAATTCTATCAGCCAATAGGAATTCGAGGGACACCATCTTGGATGACGTCCCTTAAAGGAACCGTCATTCGGCTAGTAGGCGTCGGGAGAAGAGGATGTTCCGCGTCGGAGGTCTGCAAGATGGATCCGGAAGAAAGAAGATTGAAGATGCCGTTGATAGAAGACTTCATCCGGATCATGGACCTCTTCAGCTCCAGCTTGGATGAAGACTTCAGCCGGATCATGGACCTCTTAAGCCCCCCGCTTGGGCTTGGATCAGGACATCGGAGGAGCTCTTCAGGACGGATCGGTGAACCTGGTAGGGTGAAGACAAGGTAGGAAGATCTTCAAGGGCTTAGTGTTAGGTTTATTTAAGGGGGGTTTGGGTTAGATTAGGGGTATGTGGGTGGTGGGTTGTAATGTTGGGGGGGGGTATTGTATGTTTTTTTTTACAGGCAAAAGAGCTGAATTTCTTGGGGCATGCCCCGCAAAGGGCCCTGTTCAGGGCTGGTAAGGTAAAAGAGCTTTGAAATGTAGTAATTTAGAATAGGGTAGGGCATTTTGTTATTTTGGGGGTCTTTGTTATTTTATTAGGAGGCTTAGAGTAGGTGTAATTAGTTTAAAATTGTTGTAATATTTTTCTTATGTTTGTAAAAAAAAAAATATTTTTTGTAACTTAGTTCTTTTTTATTTTTTGTACTTTAGATAGTTTATTTCATTGTAGTTATTTGTAGGAATTGTATTTAATTTATTTATTGATAGTGTAGTGTTAGGTTTAATTGTAACTTAGGTTAGGATTTATTTTACAGGTAATTTTGTTATTATTTTAACTAGGTAACTATTAAATAGTTCTTAACTATTTAATAGCTATTGTACCTGGTTAAAATAATTACAAAGTTGCCTGTAAAATAAATATTAATCCTAAAATAGCTACAATGTAATTATAATTTATATTGTAGCTATATTAGGATTTATTTTACAGGTAAGTATTTAGCTTTAAATAGGAATAATTTATTTAATAAGAGTTAATTAATTTCGTTAGATTAAAATTATATTTAATTTAGGGGGGTGTTAGTGTTAGGGTTAGACTTAGCTTTAGGGGTTAATACATTTATTAGAATAGCGGTGAGCTCCGGTCGGCAGATTAGGGGTTAATAATTGAAGTTAGGTGTTGGCGATGTTAGGGAGGGCAGATTAGGGGTTAATACTATTTATTATAGGGTTAGTGAGGCGGATAAGGGGTTAATAACTTTATAATAGTAGCGGTGCGGTGCGGTCCGGCAGATTAGGGGTTAATAAGTGTAGGCAGGTGGAGGCGACGTTGAGGGGGGCAGATTAGGGGTTAATAAATATAATATAGGGGTCGGCGGTGTTAGGGGCAGCAGATTAGGGGTACATAAGGATAACGTAAGTAGCAGCGGTTTACGGAGCGGCAGATTAGGGGTTAAAAATAATATGCAGGGGTCAGCGATAGCGGGGGTGGCAGATTAGGGGTTAATAAGTGTAAGGCTAGGGGTGTTTAGACTCGGGGCACATGTTAGGGTGTTAGGTGCAGACGTAGGAAGTGTTTCCCCATAGCAAACAATGGGGCTGCGTTAGGAGCTGAACGCGGCTTTTTTGCAGGTGTTAGGTTTTTTTTCAGCTCAAACAGCCCCATTGTTTCCTATGGGGGAATCGTGCACGAGCACGTTTTTGAGGCTGGCCGCTTGCGTAAGCAACTCTGGTATCGAGAGTTGAAGCTGCGTTAAAAATGCTCTACGCTCCTTTTTTGGAGCCTAACGCAGCCTTTTTGTGGAATCTCAATACCAGAGTTATTTTTATGGTACGGCCAGAAAAAAGCCGGCGTTAGCTACGCGGGTCGTTACCGACAAAACTCTAAATCTAGGCCAGAGTGTGTCTTGTCCTTTTATGATACTAAGGAGATCTGTAATGCATAAGTTTGCTGGGTATAGAACACAGACCTTTTTTTTTTCTCAACAATCTTTATTATAAAAGTTGTTTACAATACAAATCAAACATGTCTCAAGTACAATAATATGAAAGCAGTGGTGATGTCTGTGTCTTTGACTTTACAGCATAGTCCAAGTCCCGTGTGGGTTTTTTGTGGAAAGGATAGTCCATGCTTATTTTGAGTATCGGTATGAAGTAACAAGGCTTATATCTAGGAACAGTGGTAATAGTATCCAAAAACAGTAACATGTTATGGCACAGCAGTACCTACTGGATATGAGTAATTCGGAATCCCAGAAAAGAAAGAAATCATGTACAAAGTTTTACACTGCTTTTTTTTTTTTTTAGTTAAATGTTTTAGCTTCTCAATACAACCACAACATTGCAAAACACAGGAAGTCTATACAAAGAAGAACTGTTCAAAATGTCAATAATGGAAGTCCAATGGAACATTCCTCCCCGATAAGCAATGTAGACAATATTTAAATGGTGTGTATAGGTAACAAAAGGAGGGTAGGGTCACATAGGTCTGATATATCAACCCCGCTGTCAGGTTTTCCTTGTGTAGTATGTCACCCCACTGGCTGTGCAGGTTTCTAGCATAAGTTCATGTATGCCTGTGGTCCCTATCTGCATGTGATGATATCTCTCTAGGTGTATTATTGTGTCTACCTGCCATTTCCAGCCCTCTAATGTTGGTGTAGTTTGTGATTTCCAATGCTTAGGGATTAACAGTTTGGCGCTGTTAAGCATCACCAACAACAGTGCACTGTGTGCTTTGGTCTCCATTTTTGGTAACGACAAAAATAGGAGTATTTTGGGGTTATTCGGCAACATTTGCCCAATTGTCTTATCTATGTGTAAAAGTATCTCTGTCCAATAGGAGTCCAGTTTAGGGCATTCCCACCAGATGTGTGTGAGCATTCCGTCTCCCCCACAGTCCCTCCAGCACCTCCCCGAGGCAGAGCTGTATATACGTTGCAATCTACAGGAGGTAAGGTACCATCTAGAAAGAAACTTGTAGCTAGCTTCCTGGACCTTAGCAGATATAGAAGACTTTTTAGTGACCTGAAAGGCTACCTGCCATTCCTGGAATGCAAAGACTGTTTGCAGTTCTCTCTCCCAAGCTTTAACATATGAGGGGAGGGATTGAGTTTCTTCTAAGAATAGTAGTTTGTAAAGTAGTGATATGGCGTGTTTAGTGGGTGAGCATCGTAAGCATAGCTTTTCAAAGGATATTGTTTGCCTGGTGAGAGAGTGCTTCTGCTGATGTGTAGAAAGGAAATAATTTAGTTCTGCATGTGAGTACCAGGTCAAAGAGATATCTGACATGTTCTCTTAAATTTCGTTAAGTGATTTGAGTTTACTCCTTTCGGTTATAGCAGAGAGAGTTCTGGCCCTGAAGGACATCTGTGAAGTGCGTCTTGTCTCCTTTTGGGTCCAAGGCATAGTGGGGTTGTTGCAGATAGGTGTTAGTGGGGATAACATGGTTAATATGTTTGTTGAAGTGTTCAGGATCTTGTCCCATGTAATGTAAAAGTCGGAAAGCAGCGGGTATAGTGAAGCCACCTGTGGTCTGTGTTTATCAGTGAGCCAGGCCGTCAATCCAGCATTGTTTGTGTCCAAGATGTCACAGTCCTAACTGACCCATTCTTTGTTAGGGTCATTGTGGCACCAGTCCAAGAGTCTGTGTAAGGTGATTGCTTGTTTATATGTGGTTATATTTGGTACTCCCATACCCCCTCTCTCCTTTGGCAAGTATAAAGTTTTCTTGGCTACTCTGGGCTTTACATCCCTCCAGATATACTGCTCTAAGATAGACTGAATTTTGTGTAGATAATTTATTGGAAGGGGGAGAGGTGTTGTTTGGAGAAGGTACAGCAGTCTAGGCAGAATATTAATTTTAACCACATTAATCCTGCCTAACCAGGAGATTGATTTGTTTCTCCAGCTAGAGAGATCTACTACTATGTTACTCTCCAGATTTTTATGATAGGCCTGGAACATTACTTGGGGGTCTGGGGAGAGGTAGACCCCCAGATATTTCATTTTAGATTGCTGCTGTTTCAAGGGGCAATTTTGGAGTAGGCAGGACAAAGAGTTAGGGTCATGTGTGATATTTAGTATTTCCAATTTGGTCAGGTTGAGATGGAAATTGGAGACCCTACCATATTCCCTAAAGATTTCTAGCATTTTGGGAAGAGAGGTATGGATATTAGTGAGCGTGAGCAGAATATCATCTGCATAAAGGGCCAGTTTGTGTTCCCTAGTCTTGGTGTGAATCCCTGTAATTTGGGCGTCCCCTCTAATCTTTTGTGCGAGAGCCTCAATGGAGATGGCAAAGAAGATCTGCGAGAGTGGGCATCCCTGACGCGTCCCATTTTGGATACGGAATTTGTTGGATAGTAATCCGTTTACCTTAACACGAGCGGTGGGCTTGTGATACAGGGAAAAGATTAGAGTAGAGCTATGAAGGTATTGCCAAATTTCATTTTCCGCGGAATTGTTGTTAGATATTGCCAGTGAACCGTATCAAAGGCTTTTTCTGCATCTGCAGAGACGAGAATCGTGGACGTCTTATTAAGCCGAGCACATAACATTAGTTGTATTATTTTCAATGTGTTGTCCAGTGCTTCTCTCCCCGGCATGAAGCCTACTTGGTTTGGGTGTATTAACTTGGGAAGGTACCTATTAATTCTGGTGGCTAAGATCTTGGCATAAATTTTAATGTCAGAGTTTAACAGAGATATGGGGCGAAAATTCTCTGGTCTATCAGGGCATTTCCCTTGCTTGGGGAGCACTGTGATGTGTGCCTCCAGCATTTGGTCAGTAAATTCACCATCTTTTATTAATGAGTTAAATAAGGATGTGAGCGGGTCCACTATATGGTGGATGTATGTCTTATAATATTTAATACTCAGGCCGTCTGGTCCTGGGCTTTTCCCATTGGGCATGCTTTTAACAGAAAATTTAATTTCCTCCTCTGTTATAGGTGAGTCCAGGTACTCAGCTTCTTCAGCGTCAAGGGAGGGGAGGTGTATGTCCGCTATAAAGTTTTCAATTTCATCTTGTGTGCACTCATTTTTAATGTTGTAAAGTTTGTCATGAAATAATCTGATGGTTTCCGCAATGCTTTTACTGTCTTTATGTATTTGTCCTGATGTATCTAAAATTGTATGTATATGTGTGTTTAGTTGTTTTCCCTTGAGAGCTTTCGCCAATGAGGAACCTGCTTTATCATTTAAGTCAGAATATTTTTGTTTTAGTAAAGTGGTTTTGCATTGATATTCTTTTGTGAGGTGGTCATTAAGAGCTTGTCGAGCTTGTGCCAAAGGTTTTATGTATGTTGAGTAATGTAGGGAATCTCTTATGCTCCACTTCCCAATATCTTATTTGAGCTAATGTGGAGTTGAGGAATTGCCTATTATTTTTTACTTCTCTGGCTTTAAGTTTAATGAATTCCCCTCTTACTACACATTTGTGAGCTTCCCACAACGTAGCTGGGGAGATGCTGTCGTTTGGGTTTTCCCGGAAATAGTGACCGAAAGCCGTGTCGACGTTGAGTTTTATTAGTGGGTTGTCTAGGATTAATTCGTCCAACCTCCAAATGAAGTGCAGTGTGGGAGCACATAGCCATTCAATTTTGCAATAACCGGTGCATGATCAGAACATGTGATTGGGACTATGGTGGAGTTACTAATCATTGAGAGTCCTATCTGGTCTGTCAGAAGGTAGTCAATCCTTGTGTATGTATGATGTGGGTGGGAGTAGAACGTGTAATCTTGCAAGGTGGGATTTATAGTCCTCCAAATATCATGTAGTTTAAGTGTTGCATTTGGATGTTTATTGCTTTGATGGTTCTTGCCGGTGTGCAGGACTTACCTGTGGATGTGTCAATAATAGGATCTAGGGGGAGGTTAAAGTCTCCACATAAAACCACAGTCCCCTTTGCCTGCTCTAAAAGTATTTGTGGTACTTGATTGAAAGTTATATGCTGCCCCTGATTTGGTAGGTAAACGTTTGCTAGTGTCACAGGGATACCAAATAGTAGGCCAATTACTACTATGAATGCGCCATTGGGGTCTTTTGCTATGTGTGTGGGTTGGAACTTGATTGTGTTACTAAGGAGTATCCCCACTCCCTCTCTCTTCGCACCCCCGACACCAAAAACATTGTTCTATATCGACTGATAATGAGTTTTGGCTCCCTCCCTTTTCTAAAATAGGTCTCCTGGATGAAGATAATGCCCCCTTGTCTCTGTACAGATGGTTGAAGGCTATCAACCTCTTTCCCTGTTTAGACCTTTAGCGTTAATTGAGATCAGGTTTAGGGAGCTTGAGTGTGGTGTGGATTTAACTGCCATTATCGCGGGTAGTGTTGATTAAGCATGTGAATAGAGTGCAATTTGAAAAACCGATTGTTAAGCTACCTGTGCTAGCCTCGGATATGTTTCAGTTGCTGTAACAATGTGGGACCAAAATGCATCAGTCGGTTGGACAGTGCTTGTCTTAATAAAAACAGTTAGAACACAGTAAAATTTAACAACTCTTATGGTCTGCAAGTAGACTGATCACCTTCACCACTAACAATGAAGCAAAACAAGCAATAACAATGAGGGAAGTATCCCCACCCCCAATCCCATATAGTGAAAACATAAACATAAATAACATACGACCTGTAGCCATTTCGAATTGAGGGCAGCTAAACTTAAGCAATTAACAATTGTCCCTGGAGTCCAAGTTGGTGCTGTATATGTTTGGCCGTGGGCTGGCAGTTGGCACCAGTGCATCTTCTGCAGATTGGTATTCCTTTCCCAAGGGTGCATGAAAGTCTATTGTAGATGGTGGTTGTTGGTCTGGTGGAGTGATGGAGATCCATAGGGCCTCACAGAAATGTGTTAGATATTCTTTAGTTTTGTAGACGGCTGTGGTGTCCCCTCTGGTTGCAATGATACTCACTGGGAATCCCCATCTGTACACTATTTTCTGATCACGTAGAGTTGTGGTAATATATTTCAGGTCTCTCCTCTTCTGGAGAGTGGTAGGGCTCAAGTCTGTGAAAATCTGTATTCGGTTGCCAGCAGATGCAATGTTCTGTTTTTGCCTAGCCTATTTCAATATTTCTTCTTTATCTTTTAAATGTAGAAGTTTAGTAGGACATCTCGTGGGGGGGCTTTTGGTGGTGGTTTTGCCCGAAGGGCATGGTGGGCCCTTTCAATGATTAGATCTGGTGCACTGTTATCTCCCTTAACGGTCCGAAAGAGGTCTTGTAAGCAGCCCTCCAGGGCCTTTGGTAGCATAGACTCTGGTATTCCTCTTATCTGGAGATTGTTTCTCCTACCCCTGTTGTCCAGGTCTTCCACTTTCTCCAGTAGATGGTGGATTGTTTCATCCTGATCATATATCAGGTGGGAAGAGGTAAGAGAACCTCAATTAAAGCTGGTGGTTAAAGTAAGCACTCATTCCAGTAGGGCGTGAGTAAATTGTCAGCTAAAAAGCAAAACTTTAATTAGTAATTTAAAAATACCGGCTAAAATCCTACAGTGTACCAAAAATATATTATAAAAACTAAGTCTCAATTGTCCCCCTGTTTCCTGGCCGATAGCAGCTCCCTCGGCTTCAGGTGACAGGGACAAATGGACTAGAAAGTTTAAAAATAAACAACCACAAATATGCAGCAAAGTGCACAATAATAAGCAGCAAACTAGTTTTGGCTGTGCTACCAGCCTTTCTCAATGCTATGAGCAAACCGAGGCCCGGGTGCCACCCCTTTAAATAGCACAAACCTTAAACATAAAGCCAATCAAGAATCAGTATCAAGACACTCCTATTTCTCATCCAATCCCTGTCTTGTACGGGATTGTGTCATATACCTGCATAACACCATTCCTATAAACTTATATTGGTGTTAATACTAGTATAGTCTTAAATACCGAGTGTTGTTGGAACTGTTCATTCCCTTTCCTTGTTATCCGTTTATAATTTCAGCACATATATGTTTGATGTTTAGTATGACAGATATTTTCTATTAGTTTAGATGCTATAAATCTGATTTGCCATATAAATATAAAATCTAATCTCTTACATGAAGTATATACTGTGTAACATTCGTACTTAATATTATAAAGATGAGTGGTTTCTTTAGTTCATTAGGAAATGCTACGAGATACGGAAATGGGCCATTTCTATTGGTCCCTAGTTACACACCCACGTCCCGCCCTGTAAGTATCACGTAGTGTTCCGTTGTCTACACCTAGGTACTCCGACATCTCAATCGGTCAAACACAGACACTGTAAACCTAATTCACCATGTAAGTTATAAATCCCATCTCCTGCCTGAGGTTTAACTACACTGTGGGACATTCATACTCTATCTTACATAGATGTATGGCTTCATCGGTTAGCCAATAAGCAATACGGACTGTGGAAATGGATCATTTCTATTGGTCCCTTGTGATACATTTACATATTAGACGCAGTCCAATCAGACAAACGTCTTAGTTTGTAAATATCACGTAGTATTCCGTAGTTTATGTTAAAGTACATTAATACCTCAATCGGTCAAGTATGGCTCGTTGTATAGCATTACAAACATAAATATAGTGCTAAACAAAAAGAACTTGTATTCGAGTTATGTCGATTTATATGCAACTATATTTCCACGTTACTGGTGATTGGAAACTACTGTTGCTACAGTCCAAGCAATATGTTTGCTGTATATGCAAGGGAAATAAGTTACCCTAGTGATATTGTGATTTATATATTACACTTAGTTAAAATCATTTTGTTTGAATTCATGTTTTGATATTTTGTCTACAATCAACAAGTAAAAGGTTTCCACCTAAGTTTACTGGTCTCTTTAGGGTTAAAGCGAAATACCACTCATTTCTAGATTCTAAAGATTTCTCATACTGATTCAGTATTTATATTGATTGTACGTATCTAAGATATAATTAGTAAGTACAGACTATGCTTCTAATGTGAGATATCTTTATAGCAACTAAGAAGTTAAGTGTTCCTAACAGTACATAATCCTTAACTACATTAAATACTGTCTTAGTGTGAAAACACATATTGGTATCTTGTAGTATTAGGTTAGTATGTTATATACCTTACACTTTTCTTTATTGAAACCACATAGGAAAGATATACTGTCATAATTTGTATGTATATAAGTTACGCTGAACATTAGTGGGATCCCACTAATGTTCAGCGTAACTTATATACATACAAATTATGACAGTATATCTTTCCTATGTGGTTTCAATAAAGAAAAGTGTAAGGTATATAACATACTAACCTAATACTACAAGATACCAATATGTGTTTTCACACTAAGACAGTATTTAATGTAGTTAAGGATTATGTACTGTTAGGAACACTTAACTTCTTAGTTGCTATAAAGATATCTCACATTAGAAGCATAGTCTGTATTTACTAATTATATCTTAGATACGTACGATCAATATAAATACTTAATCAGTATGAGAAATCTTTAGAATCTAGAAATGAGTGGTATTTCGCTTTAACCCTAAAGAGACCAGTAAACTTAGGTGGAAACCTTTTACTTGTTGATTGTAGACAAAATATCAAAATATGAATTCAAACAAAATGATTTTAACTAAGTGTAATATATAAATCACGATATCACTAGGGTAACTTATTTCCCTTGCATATACAGCAAACATATTGCTTGGACTGTAGCAACAGTAGTTTCCAATCACCAGTAACGTGGAAATATAGTTGCATATAAATCGACATAACACGAATACAATTTCTTTTTGTTTAGCACTATATTTATGTTTGTAATGCTATACAACGAGCCATACTTGACCGATTGAGGTATTAATGTACTTTAACATAAACTACGGAATACTACGTGATATTTACAAACTAAGACGTTTGTCTGATTGGACTGCGTCTAATATGTAAATGTATCACAAGGGACCAATAGAAATGATCCATTTCCACAGTTCGTATTGCTTATTGGCTAACCGATGAAGCCATACATCTATGTAAGATAGAGTATGAATGTCCCACAGTGTAGTTAAACCTCAGGCAGGAGATGGGATTTATAACTTACATGGTGAATTAGGTTTACAGTGTCTGTGTTTGACCGATTGAGATGTCGGAGTACCTAGGTGTAAGCAACGGAACACTACGTGATACTTACAGGGCGGGACGTGGGTGTGTAACTAGGGACCAATAGAAATGGCCCATTTCCGTATCTCGTAGCATTTCCTAATGAACTAAAGAAACCACTCATCTTTATAATATTAAGTACGAATGTTACACAGTATATACTTCATGTAAGAGATTAGATTTTATATTTATATGGCAAATCAGATTTATAGCATCTAAACTAATAGAAAATATCTGTCATACTAAACATCAAACATATATGTGCTGAAATTATAAACGGATAACAAGGAAAGGGAATGAACAGTTCCAACAACTCTCGGTATTTAAGACTATACTAGTATTAACACCAATATAAGTTTATAGGAATGGTGTTATGCAGGTATATGACACAATCCCGTACAAGACAGGGATTGGATGAGAAATAGGAGTGTCTTGATTCTGATTCTTGATTGGCTTTATGTTTAAGGTTTGTGCTATTTAAAGGGGTGGCACCCGGGCCTCGGTTTGCTCATAGCATTGAGAAAGGCTGGTAGCACAGCCAAAACTAGTTTGCTGCTTATTATTGTGCACTTTGCTGCATATTTGTGGTTGTTTATTTTTAAACTTTCTAGTCCATTTGTCCCTGTCACCTGAAGCCGAGGGAGCTGCTATCGGCCAGGAAACAGGGGGACAATTGAGACTTAGTTTTTATAATATATTTTTGGTACACTGTAGGATTTTGGCCGGTATTTTTAAATTACTAATTAAAGTTTTGCTTTTTAGCTGACAATTTACTCACGCCTTACTGGAATGAGTGCTTACTTTAACCACCAGCTTTAATTGAGGTTCTCTTACCTCTTCCTTTCTTGTGTATATATATTTTGGTGGCTAGCACTGGAACATTAACTAGTTCCTCATATTCCTGTATTTACTAACTAGTGCCAGTACTCTTTATCCTCCTCTATTATACATATATCAGGCGGGACATGTGTTGGATGTCGTTTTCTGTTGTATTGTGGTTTTCCTCCAGGTTGGTGACTCTTTGTGTCACTCTACTTAGGTCTCTTTTCAAATCTCCATACCAGTTCTTCGCCTCCGACATCATTTCTTTTATGTCATCCGCAGTGCATAGGTGTTTTAAGTCTTCTTTAGTATGACCCGTAGTATTTTTTGTCTGTGAAGCTGGACTTTGTGTGCCTGTGTCCTGCATAGGATTGTTTAGTACGGTGGCAGGAGAAGAAAGAGCAGGTTCCGATGGCTTTAGATAGTTTTGTAGCATTTTGGCGTTAGTGAGGCCATCTGGTTTGTTGGACTTGCACCCAGGCATATCCCACTCGCTGTATAGTTGCCCCTTGCTTGATCAAAGTGTGAACTAGTGCCTGTTCAGTGTGATGCCCCTTAAGCCTAAGGAATAGCAGTACAAGTGTCAGCTCCCTGATGCCACAGCCTCTGGATATGACTAGATATAGGTTCTATTTAAATGCATGCTCTACAATTTATCAATTGCGTGTTAGCTCCTAAATACCTTGCTCTATGTGGTATGGTATGCAGGTCTGTGTACCAGCAGAGTATAAACTTCTGTGTCCTTATTTTAGCCTTATTATGTATGTGGTACTGGCCTTCAAGTACTGCTCTCCCAGCTGCTGTGATGGTTGAGTTTCAGTCCCAATAAGCCCCAAACTGCAGGCTCACCTTATATATTTCTCTCCTACTGAAGCCCTTTCTGTTAGTAGCTCGCAAGCCAGATAGGTTTATGTAAGAGGCCCAAATAAATGGGGATAGCAGCACCACCATTAATAAAAATAAAAATCTTTATTTAAGCCATCATAGCACACTGACGACAACGTTTCGGATTAACACCCTTAGGCCTAGATTTGGAGTTCGGCGGTAAAAGGGCTGTTAACGCTCCGCGGGCTTTTTTCTGGCCGCACCATAAATTTAACTCTGGTATCGAGAGTTAAAACAAATGCTGCGTTAGGCTCCAAAAAAGGAGCGTAGAGCATTTTTACTGCAAATGCAACTCTCGATACCAGAGTTGCTTACGGACGCGGCCGGCCTCAAAAACGTGCTCGTGCACGATTCTCCCATAGGAAACAATGGGGCTGTTAGAGCTGAAAAAAAACCTAACACCTGCAAAAAAGCAGCGTTCAGCTCCTAACGCAGCCCCATTGTTTCCTATGGGAAAACACTTCCTACGTCTGCACCTAACACCCTAACATGTACCCCGAGTCTAAACACCCCTAACCTTACACGTATTAACCCCTAATCTGCCGCCCCCGCTATCGCTGACCCCTGCATTACACTTTTAACCCCTAATCTGCCGCTCCGTAAACCGCCGCAACCTACGTTATCCCTATGTACCCCTAATCTGCTGCCCTAACATCGCCGACCCCTATGTTATATTTATTAACCCCTAATCTGCCCCCCACAACGTCGCCGACACCTACCTACACTTATTAACCCCTAATCTGCCGAGCGGACCTGAGCGCTACTATAATAAAGTTATTAACCCCTAATCCGCCTCACTAACCCTATCATAAATAGTATTAACCCCTAATCTGCCCTCCCTAACATCGCCGACACCTACCTTCAATTATTAACCCCTAAGCTTCCGAGCGGACCTCACCGCTATTCTAATAAATGTATTAACCCCTAAAGCTAAGTCTAACCCTAACACTAACACCCCCCTAAGTTAAATATAATTTACATCTAACGAAATAAATTAACTCTTATTAAATAAATTATTCCTATTTAAAGCTAAATACTTACCTGTAAAATAAACCCTAATATAGCTACAATATAAATTATAATTATATTATAGCTATTTTAGGATTTATATTTATTTTACAGGCAACTTTGTATTTATTTTAACCAGGTACAATAGCTATTAAATAGTTAAGAACTATTTAATAGCTACCTAGTTAAAATAATAACAAATTTACCTGTAAAATAAATCCTAACCTAAGTTACAAATAAACCTAACACTACCCTATCAATAAAATAATTAAATAAACTACCTACAATTACCTACAATTAACCTAACACTACACTATCAATAAATTAATTAAACACAATTGCTACAAATAAATACAATTAAATAAACTATCTAAAGTACAAAAAATAAAAAAGAACTAAGTTACAAAAAATAAAAAAATATTTACAAACATAAGAAAAATATTACAACAATTTTAAACTAATTACACCTACTCTAAGCCCCCTAATAAAATAACAAAGCCCCCCAAAATAAAAAATTCCCTACCCTATTCTAAATTAAAAAAGTTACAAGCTCTTTTACCTTACCAGCCCTGAACAGGGCCCTTTGCGGGGCATGCCCCAAGAAGTTCAGCTCTTTTGCCTGTAAAAAAAAACATACAATACCCCCCCCCAACATTACAACCCACCACCCACATACCCCTAATCTAACCCAAACCCCCCTTAAATAAACCTAACACTAAGCCCCTGAAGATCTTCCTACCTTGTCTTCACCATCCAGGTATCACCGATCCGTCCTGGCTCCAAGATCTTCATCCAACCCAAGCGGGGGTTGGCGATCCATAATCCGGTGCTGAAGAGGTCCAGAAGAGGCTCCAAAGTCTTCCTCCTATCCGGCAAGAAGAGGACATCCGGACCGGCAAACATCTTCTCCAAGCGGCATCTTCGATCTTCTTCCATCCGGAGCGAAGCGGCAGGATCCTGAAGACCTCCAGCGCGGAACATCCATCCGGCCCGACGACTGAACGACGAATGACTGTTCCTTTAAGGGACGTCATCCAAGATGGCGTCCCTCGAATTCCGATTGGCTGATAGGATTCTATCAGCCAATCGGAATTAAGGTAGGAATTTTCTGATTGGCTGATGGAATCAGCCAATCAGAATCAAGTTCAATCCGATTGGCTGATCCAATCAGCCAATCAGATTGAGCTCGCATTCTATTGGCTGTTCCGATCAGCCAATAGAATGCGAGCTCAATCTGATTGGCTGATTGGATCAGCCAATCGGATTGAACTAGATTCTGATTGGCTGATTCCATCAGCCAATCAGAAAATTCCTACCTTAATTCCGATTGGCTGATAGAATCCTATCAGCCAATCGGAATTCGAGGGACGCCATCTTGGATGATGTCCCTTAAAGGAACAGTCATTCGTCGTTCAGTCGTCGGGCCGGATGGATGTTCCGCGCTGGAGGTCTTCAGGATCCTGCCGCTTCGCTCCGGATGGAAGAAGATCGAAGATGCCGCTTGGAGAAGATGTTTGCCGGTCCGGATGTCCTCTTCTTGCCGGATAGGAGGAAGACTTTGGAGCCTCTTCTGGACCTCTTCAGCACCGGATTATGGATCGCCAACCCCCGCTTGGGTTGGATGAAGATCTTGGAGCCAGGACGGATCGGTGATACCTGGATGGTGAAGACAAGGTAGGAAGATCTTCAGGGGCTTAGTGTTAGGTTTATTTAAGGGGGGTTTGGGTTAGATTAGGGGTATGTGGGTGGTGGGTTGTAATGTTGGGGGGGGGGTATTTTATGTTTTTTTTTACAGGCAAAAGAGCTGAACTTCTTGGGGCATGCCCCGCAAAGGGCCCTGTTCAGGGCTGGTAAGGTAAAAGAGCTTGTAACTTTTTTAATTTAGAATAGGGTAGGGAATTTTTTATTTTGGGGGGCTTTGTTATTTTATTAGGGGGCTTAGAGTAGGTGTAATTAGTTTAAAATTGTTGTAATATTTTTCTTATGTTTGTAAATATTTTTTTATTTTTTGTAACTTAGTTCTTTTTTATTTTTTGTACTTTAGATAGTTTATTTAATTGTATTTATTTGTAGCAATTGTGTTTAATTAATTTATTGATAGTGTAGTGTTAGGTTAATTGTAGGTAATTGTAGGTAGTTTATTTAATTATTTTATTGATAGGGTAGTGTTAGGTTTATTTGTAACTTAGGTTAGGATTTATTTTACAGGTAAATTTGTTATTATTTTAACTAGGTAACTATTAAATAGTTCTTAACTATTTAATAGCTATTGTACCTGGTTAAAATAAATACAAAGTTACCTGTAAAATAAATATTAATCCTAAAATAGCTACAATATAATTATAATTTATATTGTAGCTATATTAGGATGTATTTTACAGGTAAGTATTTAGCTTTAAATAGGAATAATTTATTTAATAAGAGTTAATTTATTTCGTTAGATGTAAATTATATTTAAGTTAGGGGGGTGTTAGTGTTAGGGTTAGACTTAGCTTTAGGGGTTAATACATTTATTAGAATAGCGGTGAGCTCCGATCGGAAGATTAGGGGTTAATAATTGAAGGTAGGTGTCAGCGATGTTAGGGAGGGCAGATTAGGGATTAATACTATTTATTTATTATTGGGTTAGTGAGGGGGATTAGGGGCTAATAACTTTATTATAGTAGCGCTCAGGTCCGCTCGGCAGATTAGGGGTTAATAAGTGTAGGTAGGTGTCGGCGACGTTGAGGGGGGCAGATTAGGGGTTAATAAATATAATATAGGGGTCGGCGGTGTTAGGGGCAGCAGATTAGGGGTACATAGGGATAACGTAGGTGGCGGCGCTTTGCGGTCGGAAGATTAGGGGTTAATTATTTTAAGTAGCTGGCGGCGATGTTGTGGGGGGCAGATTAGGGGTTAATAAATATAATATAGGGGTCGGCGGGGTTAGGGGCAGCAGATTAGGGGTACATAAGTATAACGTAGGTGGCGGTCGGCAGATTAGGGGTTAAAAATTTTAATCGAGTGGCGGCGATGTGGGGGGACCTCGGTTTAGGGGTACATAGGTAGTTTATGGGTGTTAGTGTACTTTAGGGTACAGTAGTTAAGAGCTTTATGAACCGGCGTTAGCCAGAAAGCTCTTAACTCCTGCTATTTTCAGGCGGCTGGAATTTTGTCGTTAGAGCTCTAACGCTCACTTCAGAAACGACTCTAAATACCGGCGTTAGAAAGATCCCATTGAAAAGATAGGCTACGCAAATGGCGTAGGGGGATCTGCGGTATGGAAAAGTCGCGGCTGTAAAGTGAGCGTTAGACCCTTTAATCACTGACTCCAAATACCAGCGGGCGGCCAAAACCAGCGTTAGGAGCCTCTAACGCTGGTTTTGACGGCTACCGCCGAACTCCAAATCTAGGCCTTAGTCATGTCTATTTAACACACAATTCAAAATAGCCTTATAAAGGCTTGTAACCACACCCATATTACTACTTCCAATTAACCCCTTCATTCTAAAATACAATTCTTAGTGAAATTACTGCCCCACCTAGTGGTTGCCTAGTATTGAATATATCTTATTTAACCAGTTTTCCATAAAAATACACAAAATTCACAGGTAGCTCCACCTAGTTGAAGCTCATGACATAAATATATTAGACCAATATCTTTAAAGGCATACATTCCAATCAATCTCCCTGTTTAGCCCACCTGGGGACATAGTCCCCAATTCATAAATCCAATACAGCTCTCTATATGATAGGGTTTTAACCCTATTACCACCCCTTCTTGGAATTTTTATCTGCTCTAACACTTGACATCTAAGTTGATTAATTTGGTGTCCTTCTTTAATAAAGTGATTTGAGACTGGTGCCTCTAAATCACCTATCCTTATATTACTTTTATGCTGATTTATTCGTTCGCAAACCCTACGTGTGGTCTCCAAACCACATGGACACTTAATTAAATAGACAGCAAAATTTGTATTGCATGTAAAATGTCCCTTTAACTTATATTGTTTACCCATGCGTGGATGGGTACAGATTGAACCCTTAATAATGCTATTGCAATTTTGGCAGCCTAGACAGGGAAAGCATCCCAAATTTCTTTCTCCAATAAAACTTTGTTTTAGAAACTTTTTAGGGCCTACATCCACCCTAACCAGTGTATCCTTCAAATTTTTTCCTCTCCTGAAGGCAGACATAGGAGAATTTTTGAACTCACTCACATCCGGATTTGAAACCTCTAACACATGCCAATGCCTACATAAGATTTTCTGTACATGATTACTCCAAGGGGAGTACTCATTAACAAAAATCATCCTAGGTGTTTTCACCACTCTACTTTTCTCTCTCAACAGAGCAGCCCTAGGAATTTCTAATGTAGTTTGTATTTCTCTTTTGATAAGATCAACAGGATATCCCCTCTGTATGAAATGTTTGCCCATCTCTAAGAGTCTCTACTTGATCACACTTTCATCAGAGACAATTCGTCTCACTCTCATGAGTTGACTCTTGGGCAAACTTTTCACCAGAGCTGGAGGATGTGCACTAGAGAAATGCAACAAATTGTTGCAATCCATATCTTTTTTATACAGGTCCACAGCCAACACATTACCCTGTATATATATTGTGGTGTCAAGAAAATCTGTCCTCTCTTCACTTATATTCAATTTAAATTTTATATGCTGTGTGGCAATGTTAAGATCCTTAACAAAATCCTCCAGGGTTTCAATGTCACCCAACCATAAGCCAAAAATATCGTCTATATAACGCCACCAGGTGGCGCCTTACAGAAGAAACAATAGATGATCGTAAACAAAATATTCCTCAAACGTATTCATAAAAATATTGGCGTATGGTTGGGCAACATTGGAACCCTGTAGGATTTTGTTAAGGATCTTAACAAGCTTCATTAGAAATTCCTAGGGCTGCTCTGTTGAGAGAGAAAAGTAGAGTGGTGAAAACACCTAGGATGATTTTTGTTAATGAGTACTCCCCTTGGAGTAATCATGCACAGAGAATCTTACGGAGGCATTGGCATGTGTTAGAGGTTTCAAATCCGGATGTGAGTGAGTTCAAAAATCCTCCTATGTCTGCCTTCAGGAGAGGAAAAAATTTGAAGGATACACTGGTTAGGGCAGATGTAGGCCCTAAAAAGGTTCTAAAACAAAGTTTTATTGAAGAAAGAAATTTGGGATGCTTTCCCTGTCCAGGCTGACAAAATTGCAATAGCATTATTAAGGGTTCGATCTGTACCCATCCATGCACGGGTAGACAATATAAGTTAAAGGGACATTTTACATGCAATACAAATTTTGCGGTCTATTAGATTAAGTGTCCATGTGGTTTGGGTTAGTTACCTGTGAATTTTGTGTATTTTTAAGGAAAACTGGTTAAATAAGATATATTCAATACCAGGCAACCACTAGGTGGGGCAGTAATTTCACTAAGAATTGTATTTTAGAATGAAGGGGTTAATTGGAAGTAGTGATGTGGGTGTGGTTACAAGCCTTTATAAGGCTATTTTTAATTGTGTGTTAAATAGACATGACTAAGGATGTTAATCCGAAACGTTGTCGTCAGTGTGCTATGATGGCTTAAATAAAGATTTTTATTTTTATTAATGGTGGTGCTGCTATCCCCATTTATTTGGATTTACAATTATTGAAGGCTAAGGTTCTAGTCTTGGATTGCTTGCACACCTGCATATTTGCTGCCCTATACTAGGGATTACCCTGGTGCTGGAACACTCTGAACTATTACTATGTATGTAAGAGGTCGGTATGAATCTTACTGTGCCCTGATGGAGCTGGCTTGCAGCCATTATGCCCGGCATCTTACTCTGCTGTCTGCAGTCGTGCCACGTGGGGCGGGCCTTAACTCTGGCCTATGTGACGTCCCTTTGGGAATTTGTGTGCCGTAGTGCACTGTCCAGCAAGATGCTGCATGTATGCCCGAGGGAATGAAGTGTTAGGTAGAACACAGACCTTTTTATACATCTGTGTCACCCTCAGACCCACCTTACATCACAACAAACATATTAAATGTACATACATGCCTCATTTTCTGATCACAGCTCACACAAAGAATAAAGGTGAAATAAGTAACAGTAAATATATTTTCATATATAGTTTACGCTAGAACCAAAGTGTTTGTAACTAAAGACATGAAGGGATAAAAATATAAATTACTATCGGTAATTATATCTTAATACAAACAGGCTAACATATTAACAGCATATTGAGTCTTTGGAATCAGCAAAATACACTAATATTGTATTGGTGGCACTTTAAAGAGTTAAAAGTGAAAGGCATGGTAAATATTAAAAGAAAAGTAAAAAGAACATTAAGTAGCATTAAGTATGTCCTTGGGTCATACTTAAAGGAAACATTTCTTGTAGCATATCACTCTGACCACATTCAAAAGGTCAGTTCAGCTTGTTGAAATGCCATAATGAAGGCTTGGTTGTACATCTGGGGTTAGTTGTTTATTTCATACCTAGGAAAATAATTCTCAGCTATGCGTCACCCATCACTGACAATCCGTAGTGTATATAAACTTAAAACAAAAACAATTTAAAACATGAGTAAAACCTTCCTTAGAGAATCTGTATATAGTCAATAAATACAGTACAATAGCACAATCAACAAACACAAAATAAAGACGATATAAAAATACTTACTAATTACAATCAATCAGTAGCATGCTTTTGACAAATTTCTAAATAAATTCCCTTTATTTTCCCTGTCCCCTGTATCATATGACAATAATTAGCCAATCAAAGATTTATATATGTATATGAGCTGTGAACTCTTCCACGTGATTAGTAGGAGCTAGTGCCCCAGAAAGTGTGTAAAAGACCCTTTACACTAATAAGAAAAATCAGCAGCTGTCTTTTATACACTAAGGTGTGCATGTGTGCTATAAATGTAAATCTGCTTATGATTAATTCCAAATAAAGAGAAATAAAACATTTATAGTAAAGCCTTACTTATTGCCATGTGACAATGCTAATATGCAAGTATGTGCGTATGAGAATGAGTGTTTGTGTAAAAGAGCATTTGAGAGAGACAGTATGAGAGATTGAGTGAAAGTGCGTGTGAGAGAGTGTGTATTTAAGAGTAAGTGTGTGTGTTAGGTTAATTGTGTGTGTGTGGGTTTGAGAGAGAAAATATTTCAAAGAGTGACTGTGTAGGACATTTAGTTTGTGTGTAAGGGAGAGTTTATGATAGAGAGTGTGAGAGAGTCTTTGCGTGTGAGAGCATGTAAGAGACAGTGATTGTGTAAGAAATTAAGAGAGAGTGTGAGTGTGCATGTGACTGAGTGTGTGAGATAGAGAGAAAGTGTGTGCGTGAGAGAGAATGTGTATATATTTTCAAGTTTGTATGTGTTTTTACCTTTACAACATTTTCAAGTTTGAGTGCACACACATTTTAGTGTGCTCTAAAGTACACTAACACCCATAAACTACCTATGTACCCCTAAACCGAGGCCCCCCACATCGCCGCCACTCTAATATATTTTTTTAACCCCTAATCTGCCTGTAAAATAAATATTAATCCTAAAATAGCTACAATATAATTATTATTTATATTGTAGCTATATTAGGGTTTATTTTACAGGTAAGTATTTAGCTTTAAATAGGATTAATTTATTTAATAAGATTTATTTTATTTCGTTAGATAAAAATTATATTTAACTTAGGGGGGTGTTAGGGTTAGGGTTAGACTTAGCTTTAGGGGTTAATACATTTATTAGCGTAGCAGTGAGGTCCGGTCGGCAGATTAGGGGTTAATAAGTGTAGGTAAGGTAGCGGCGACGTTGGGGGGGCAGATTAGGGGTTAATAAATATAATATAGGGGTCGGCGGAGGTTAGGGGCAGCAGATTAGGGGTTCATAGGGATAACATAGGTTGCGGAGGTGTACGGAGCGGCAGATTAGGGGTTAATAGTATAATGCAGTGGTCAGCGATAGTGGGGGTGGCAGATTAGGGGTTAATAAGTATAAGGTTAGGGGTGTTTAGACTCGGGGTACATGTTAGGGTGTTAGGTGCAGACATAGGAAGTGTTTCCCCATAGGAAACAAAGGGGCTGCGTTAGGAGCTGAACGCTGCTTTTTTGCAGGTGTTAGGTTTTTTTTCAGCTCTAACAGCCCCATTGTTTCCTATGGGGGAATCGTGCACGAGCACGTTTTTGAAGCTGGCCGCGTCCGTAAGCACCGCTGGTATTTAGAGTTGCAGTGGTGGTAAATATGCCTGTACGCTCCCTTTTTGGAGCCTAACGCAGCCCTTCTGTGAACTCTAAATGCCAGCGGTATTTAAAAGGTGCGGGGGAAAAAAAGCATGCGTAGCTAACGCACCCCTTTGGCCGCAGAACTCTAAATCTAGCCGTATTTTTTTATCACTTATTGGGTTACTTTGAGCAGGTTGAAAGCAGCTGGACAGCTGGACATCAAAGTTTACAGTAAACATAGTTGCCAACTGTCTTGTTTCTCCCCGGGACCATCTTATTTTTTGGCTTCTTGTCCCTTGTTCAATTCAGTCTGTATATAGTTTATGAATATTGTGTGCAGTACAATACTCCCACCACATACAATGCTGTGGAATTAGTCTCATAGCTTAGAGTGTGATTTTGTTTTGCAGTTTTCTGTGGTTTTCTGTTCGCAGGGTGAGGTCAGGTAAGGAAAATTCATGATATGTTATATATAACTAGTCCTAAAGCCTGTGTACATGGGCCTTTGTTTGCAGTACAGCGGTCCCACCCCTTGCTCTCTCTCTCTTTTGCTCTCTCTCCCCCGCCCTCTCTTCTGCTCTCTCTCTCCTCCATCTCTTTTGATCTCTCTCTATCTCCTACTCTCTTTTGCTCTCTCTCCCCCCTCTCTTTTGCTCTCTCTTTTCCCCCCTATTTTGCTCTCTCCCCCTCTCTTTTGCTCTCTCTCTCCCCTCTTTTGAGCTCTCCCTCACCCAGCCACACCCACTCCAACCCGGCCCGCTCCCACCCAGCTACGCCCCTCACAATGGCCGCTGCTGTCTGGCCACGTCCCCA